>NC_134462.1:122728642-123028642 GCF_047948215.1 Lycorma delicatula
GGACCCCAATCGTGTTCGTTATCCTCATGATTGTAAGAATAATACTATAAATAACTATTAAAGCCTGAAAAGCTGTCTTTCCTTCAACGTTTCCCTCGTTCTTGACATAGAATCTGATGCCCCCTTACTACCTCAAGTGGGCTAGATCCTCGATCTATGGCTCACTGGTCTAACATGAATGGATCCTAAAAATTTGAAACCAATCGGTCAGTTGGTTCTCGCGTGATGATCTAATACTTCCTCAACTCCCCTTTATTAGAATATAACATTTGTTTAGCTTGATTTCGTAATAGCATTACGCGCGCGCGCGCGCGTACACACACACGTACACATATACACAATTTTTTTAAGAGAATAGGTTTCTTTATATAAATTATAGTACATTATTATTATTATTATGTCTGGTTTTCGTAGTATAACTAAAAACAAAAATTTGAAATGTCGAGAGTAAAAGTTTTTTCTGTTAAGGTTACATGAGAGATCGAGAGAGAAAATGATTAAATTAAATAACCAAATATCATTTCCTCCAAACTTATTATTTTTTTTTGTAAGAAAACCTAGTCTCATAAATACGGGTTTTCTTAGCAACTTCAATAAAAAAAACAAATTTTCAATTCTGTTCTTTGTCTTCCTATATAGTAGATGATAAACTAATAATCTTTATATTTAGAGTCAGATTTTTTTCTTATATATATATATAAGATTCTGTTTTGTAAGGATTTCCATATTAAATCCACTCCAATTCATATTTCATATTAAAAAAATAGTTTATTTTATCTAACTTTTTTAAATTTCGATTTTTTGAAATCGGCGCCTTAATAATTATATATTATTAAGGCGCCGATTATAATTATATATATATATATATATATTTTTTTTTTTTTTTTGCTTGATGATATCACTACAAAAATCTATAAAACTTGTCCGTGGGATATGGAAACGAAATTATGTAGCGTATGAAAAATGCCATGCCTGACCGGGATTCGAATCCGGGACCTCCAGATGAAAGGCCGAGACGCTACCATTCCGCCACGGAGATCAGCGAATATTGTTTTTAATTTGTTGAAAATTTAAAAAAAATCGGAATTTAAAGACTTGGAGAGGTACTTTTATTATTTTGTTTTTAAATATTACCCGGTTTTTTTAAAATCTAATTTTTTTTTTTCTATTGAAATTGCATTATTGATAAAAATATCTAGCGGCTTATATGACAACAAATTATTTCCATTTTCATAAATTTTACTTTAGAATTTATTAAGATTTGAAAAAAAATATCGATTCTAAATTTCATTTCAATCGGTTAACAAATTTCACGCTACAATTTTATGCACATTTTAATTATAGAATTGCAAAAAACGTACAAATTTAAAAGAGTATTATGTTTTCATATAAAATCGGAACCTGTTCCTCATTATTTTGATACGATAAAATAAATGTTTGATTAATAAAATTAATTAAAATAAATAATCTAATCTAATTAGATGATATTAGTTCATTTATACGTATATGCGCACGCTCAGTAATAGATATTAGTGGATGATAATGAATGTTATAAGATTATGAAAAACACCGTAAGTGACCGGTACCACTCGATCTAAGATAAATACGCTACATTCAGCCACAAAGATAAGTACACAGTAGATTCTGCCAATAAATATGGTAAAAGAAAGTTAGATCGAAGAACTATAATCAATTTAATAAAAAAATTCTTATTATTTTCTACATAATCATGATTGTTATCCGAATTATTTATAATCATAAAAAATAAACGGGTGGAGACATTTGATTAAAAAAAAAATCCATTTTTGAAATAAAGTAATACAAAAGACACAGAGACAATTATTTTGGGTCTTATCTTTTCTCTCCCTTACGATACGTATTAGTAATCGCTTAACTCCAGAAATTGTAAATATAATCTAACCAAACTTAACCTACGTTCGGTAACATGAATAGCGAGCGTAGGTTAAGTTTGCACACATTATATTTATAATTATAAGCAATAATGCTAATATTGGACCTTTCTTACGACCTTTCTTATATTGAAAGACCCGCGTTTGAATAAAATCGAAGCAGACTGATAACAGGCAGCGACACCAATGTCTAGTAATATTGTATTAAGTAACCAGACGTGTTTAAACATGATCGAATACTAATAAGTAACGTAAAAAACCCATTACGGGGGAAAGCAGAAGAGGCCCATTATTTTTCTAACCGATTTTAATGTGAATTTTTAAAATTGGATTTAACACTTTTTAAGAAAAGACAAAAAGTTGTTAAAAAATGTTGTTCTGTTCAGTCTCGAGAGATAGTTTATTTTTCTGTAACTAAAAGAAGTAGAACAACCGTTGAAAAACATGATAAAATTTACTTATAAACAATCATATATTTTTGCAATAAATTAAAAAAAAGATTAATTTTAAATAACACAGAAAATAATATTTAATTCTGACGTATTGAAACGGGTGACAAATTTTTTATTTGGTGAATTTGTCTTTCAACAGGTTTTATTTGAAGATCTTCCTTTTTTTTCATATTTTCAGGCTTGGCATCTAAGGCCAAGACCTGTTTATATCATTTGATCGGTGAATCGTAATTCCTCCTATAGTTCTTATATACTGCAAAACAGCTTCACAGCTCTCAGAAACTGCACGTTTTGAACTATCGGCCTACAAGGAGGTGATCGTTTGCGAAGTCTTCTGTTATACCGCCTCTCAGCCCATATCTGAATTTGAAGTCTGCATATATATACAAACTTCAATTATACGCCTCGCCCGTCAGCGGGACTCCACAAGAGCAGACAGGCTGTTGCAGTCCATGAAGTAGATAGGTCAAAATTAATCTCCGATACCCAAATCTCAACCTGCCGATGCAAACTTCTCACGTCGGCTGAACACACCACACGTAGGCCGCTTGCTTACACTTTACCTGATGGCGTGTAGTTCATTTACGGGTCGGCGCAAATCTGCTGCCACAAGGAGATGATGTTAGTTAAGACCGGATGCGGTCTTAAAGCAACATCCTGTACCGGCAAGTCATTTGCAACGGTGTTAGCGGCAGATTCTGCTTCCTCGTTGCCTGGAATGCCAACTTAGCCAGGGCTCCAGATGAAAGCGAAAAGCAGGCTCATTTGTCCTCTATTTTTCAAACTGTATGACGGTTAAAACACGCATTAAATGTTTTCCTTTAAAAGAATATGTAAAAATCCGATTTGTATTATGTATTGTTACATCGAAATCTAATTTGAAAATATTCCGGAGGTTTGTTTACTTATACTATTCGCATAACCTATGCGCGTTGTTTAATTGTTAAAAGTAATCGATTTATTTGAAAAATAACATATATATATTTGTAAGCATATACGTGACTTAAAAAAAAAAAAAATTCAACCTGACGACATTTATATTTTGCAACAAAAAGTCGTTAAATCGTCTCAAAATAATGACGTGCGGAATACTGTATGCAGGAAAACGTTATTATAATCAGTAATATATCTTCCAGATATTATTTTACGATCAACTCCCTCCTTTTCTTTTATTCTGTGGACAAAGAATGGCTGTAACGTAAGAACAACGATTCCACTTAGTTTTGCAAAAACCCCGTTAATCCGAGTAGTTTTCGTGAATTCTAATTGCTGCAGATAGCGGGAACCAGAATCGATTTTGTAATTATCTAGATGTAATAGGTATTCGCGAAATATTTTTATATGGCTGCTTTTATTTGTAGTAATAAAGACGAATACATTATAATTTGCTGATTTTTACAGCTACTTTAAATTATAACATCGATTTAAGCAAATTTTTACGTAATACATTCTTTTGAATATCATATTATGTAACAAAATACTGTATTCCGACTTGTGCAAGCGCCTTATTTAAGAAAACAACTGCAAATTCAAAAATAATAAAAGGTTATTTCAATTTAAAATTTTTTCACGACTAAAAAAGATGTGTTTTAATTAAGAATATTTCAATCACCTTATCATTGTTATTTAAATAAATTCATAGTCTTATTTAGAAGTTATTATACAACACTTCGAGACTAAAATATTAATTACCATCGGCCTTGCGTTAAACTTAAAAAAAAAAACTAGGTAACATGTTTAAAAAAATACTTATATTAATCTTTTATTACCGTTAAGACAAGTTCTAACTTGTGAAAAATCTTTAGTTTGACTGCGAAGTGTTCTAATAATTTTGGAATCAGCAAAAATTGAAAATTTAGGAAAAAAGGTACTTTTGTGTTAAACAATAGTTGTTATTCCTTAAGACCTACCTAGAATAGTCTGCATCTTATAAAAATATAACGGGCGTGTGTACAGTTTTTTATCTACTGCTTCAGGAATTTTTTATATTTCGATAATATTTTCTTAAAAGGACTGTAATCGTAAAAACTTGCCGATGCATCAATATGAAGCCTTTACCACAGCCTAAAATAGCAGCAATAAACAGTAGAATAAAATACTTTAAACTGAAAAATTGACTTTTTTTTCAATAACTGTTAATTTTGGAGAAGCTGACATATCTTCTTTTTTGTCGGTTGATAAATTAATTTTTAAATTTTTCAAACAAAACGTGTAAAACATCTAAAAAAAAAGGCAAAGATGCTCTGGCTGTAAGGGGTTTCTGCTTTCAGCAGACTACTACTTAGGAGTAAAATTAAATGGAACATTAAACTGTGTAAGCAAGCAAATAAAAGAATATAGAAAGTAAAGAATTACGGGACTCAAGGTGACTGTATCTTCCCATCCCTTTGATTAGTTATCATCAAAAACAAAAAAAAAAAAAAAAACATTAATTCTCCATACACTGGAATTATCCTGTCAAATTCCATCCAAATCAGTCCATCCAGTACAATGTAGGTAGTGGAAAAAAATAAATAATAGTATTTAATAAAAAAATTTGTTATTAATGATATAAAAAATATATATATTAATTTATTTACTTAAAATAAATTAACATAACATAGTTATGTTAATTAGTTTAAATTAATTAACATAGAAAAACATTCAAAAACCCGGGTTAGATGTTTTTCAGTAATCAGAATATTCTTGAGTTGAATATATTTATTACTTTTTCTTACTTTTTTTTAATTTGACAAAAATAATTTATGGAATTCGGATCAGTTTATAGGCTGTCAGCCAAATTGTAAACTTTACCGATATGTAATGTGAACATTTTTTTTTGTTAGGACGGTGTTGTGAATGGGTTATAAATATGTTGCGGTTTGTTACGAAAGTTGTAATAATAACAAAGTGTTTTTGGAAAGAGAAAACCAACCGTAAATATCTTTTGTCGCACGAGAAACAACAAATACATTTTGGACCAAGCAGTGTAAATATTTTTAACTCTTTATATAAATGTCTGAAAAATTATAAGTTGTTGAACTATTCGTTTGGTTTTCTTTTACATTTTAAAAATGTTGTTGGCGTTCACGGAAAAATTGAATAAACGATTCATCTAATCTTGTATTTAAGCAAAGAGGTAAAAATATTAATAATTTTGCCTCCAAACTTAAAATTCACATTAAAAACCCGATATTAAATACCTTATTTCCATTTGAAACTAAAATAACCAGGATTTAACGCATTATATTACACAGCAAAAGGAATTGTGAGTCTTTCTCCTAGAATTCTTCTGCCACCAAGCGTAGTTCTTCGCCTTCTTCGACAAATCTCCATTTTCCTATACCGTCAGCCGCTGCAAATTTATAAAACGTTTACTTACATTTAAAAGAGTAACTGAACAGGAGGGGATAGAGAACTAGTGAATGGAAGGGAGGAGCTACATTATCCCATCGACAGAATTATTTTCGATGCGGTTGATTAAGAAGGGGCTAAACAAACGTAGCAGTTAAATCGCATTCGTTTAATTCTTCAATATCGTGCACGCTAGACAGAAATAGAAAAATCTTTTAACTTCGATGGAGATCGTCCAAGTAGGGAACGGTTCAACTTTTGATCCAAATTTCATAACTAGTTTTCTGGGGACAATCTAGAGTTGCGTTCCTTGTATTTAAAGTTTCTTGTAATTTATAAATAATCCTTCAATCCGTAAACAAATATACAAGTACAATATGTCCGTAAAATAACGGTGGCATTTCAAACATTTATAATGCTTTACACGATATCTCGAGCGTAACGGAATAATTTAAATAAGTATAAGATTCTTATTTCTCTACATTTATCGCGCTGCGCATCCATTCAATAATTAACATTACCGAAGATCCAGAAGTAAAAAACCTCTTTACTTGAAAAACCTAAGAAACTTCCTCTATAAACCACCTTTCTTTCTTTTTCCTGTTTAGCCTCCGGTAACTACCGTTTAGATAATACTTCAGAGGATGAATGAGGATGATATGTATGAGTGTGAATGAAGTGTAGTCTTGTACATTCTCAGTTCGACCGTACCTGAGATGTGTGGTTAATTGAAACCCGACCACCAAAGAACACCGGTATCCACGATCTTGTATTCAAGTCCGTGTAAAAATAGCTGGCTTTACTAGGACTTGAACGCTGGAACTCTCGACTTCCAAATCAGCTGATTTGGGAAGACGCGTTCACCACTAGACCTACCCGGTGGGTCTCTATAAACCTCCTACCTTCTCATAGCCTAACGATAAGCCTACCGCAGTACCGACTAACAGAACAATATTCAAATACAAATCTAATATTCGTAAAAAGAGACTAATGCAAGTACAGACATGTTTAAAAAAGTATACTTAGTCGTTGAATCTATTCCTAATTTCTACATACTTTAAATAGAACGCATTCCAAATGAAAAGCCAAGAGAAGCTTTGCAACAAATTTTACCCTAATTTCTCAGCCTTATTTATTTTCCTGTGTAGCACATAACGATCCAGTTTTACAAATATACGTTGTGACTACGCTAAGTGTCATTTTAATTACATTAAAAAAAATTGCAATAATTATTGTAGTTACTGTTGCTGGACCGCTTGATACATAAATTCATTATAATGTTTACAGTACACACTAGCAAACATTTTAATATTATCGGCATAATAATTAAAACACATTCTGTATTAAACGGAAGACTAAACATCGATTCAACAAAACAATAAAAACTATGGAGAGATGATAATTCGCAGAGTGCATGAAAAGCGGGCGGCGTGTTGCTGTGCACATAGGCTGATGGCTGGCTTACCGCCCAATTAACTATCTTGAAAATATATTATACTAACTTAATTTAAAGAGCAACAAACTGCTCTTTTTTTGAAATTTGTAATTATTATTACTAATTATAATTACTATCATAAATAGCTTATTACCATTACTCTAATCAAATTGCCTTGCATGTATGAGACATCCGTCAGATTTCTTCAAAACCACTTAATGATTCGTTACTACTAGACGTATAAATGTCGCTATCACTATCTCTATTTTATAAAGGATTCTAAAGCATTGTCTATTAAAGGCTGTCGCGATCGATATTCATTTTCGATGTCTATCGCGTGATCGCATTTCAGTATCCAGTCTTTTGGTCCTGTTAAATTGGTTTGTTCCTCAGACTTTTCACTCTTTCAATATTAAATTCCGTATTTAGCTTGCGAATGTATCGTTTTACATCTGCCCATATTATTTCTATCGGGTTTAAATCTGGATTATATGGAGGCAGACGTAATACTTTACGGCTTTCTTTTTTTAACATGTCATCCAAAAGATAGCGTGTGACGAATCTCTGTTTGTTTGATTTTATTATTTCATATAATTGCGGTTTAAGGAAATTCTCACAAAATTCTATTCCTTTTTGTTTAAGCCAAGGTATCATCTCATTTTTAGTGCTGTTAGATGTAGGTGCCTTTTCAGTTAAAACGTCGTGGTAAGAGACATTATCGACTACGAGAACGCTTTTTGATTCTTTAGGAGGGTTATTTGGTTAAGTGGCATTTCTCCCACCACCACCCCATTCGGTCGCCCTAGAGCATAGACCAAATGTTCCGTGCCAAGAACGGCTACTGTGCCTCAAATCGGTTTAGCGACCCAATATCCTAAAAGCTCCTAGTGAGCTACCTAACATGCGTGAGCGAATCAAGCAGGGCGCCATACAGCACCCGCTTAAGTGTCCCAATCGCTCACTTGTCCAACATAAAACTAGATCGGGGAGGCGCACCCCTTGTAACAATTTAAAACTATACGAGTCTATATAAATAAAAGACAGCAATTTTGGCTGCCACGCCTCGGTCGCTGTATGCCAGCTAGTACCTGTCCACCAATTAACAGCGCTTGGAGCTGATTTGGCTGATGGCCAGCCCTATTCCCAAGGTTGGTTTCCAGCAGCAGAGCTGTAGGAGTCCAATTGCATTTACATTTAATGATCCCTTAAATTTACCGATGACGGTTGAACATAGCAACCTCATCGAGGAACTCCCACACGGTCCGACAGTGCGGCTCTCGCCACACTACCTCGCCGCTTGTGAGCGGCCAGGTTTCCCCCTGACGTCTAAGTTCCAGGGTGGCTCGGTCTCTGGCCCCCCCAAGAGCCGGGCAGTCGTACATCATATGTACATTCGACTGGATTTAGAAGGGTTAGGTAATAATTTTTCTCCGATTCATTTCATATAATTACTGATATTCATTTGGTTGCGGTAATCTCTTGAACTGTGACTAGCCTGCCGCATATTGAGAACATTAGGAACAAATCCTCTTTCTCTTCCGGCATGCACAACGTTCAAACGGTTTCCCTTAGAGATCGGTTGTCGAAGGACGTCTCCTGAGCAGTCTCCCCAGGACTTGCCAGAAACATCTTACTAAGGACATAAGTTTCATCCGTATGAACAATGTTACGGCCGGATTCTCTATAATATTTTACGATCTGCAAATACTTTATTCTTTTTTCCCGACACAAACGACACCACGATTATCTTGGGTCTTTCGCCGCTTAAAACCGAGATCTTTAAATGTAATTTGAATACTCTTTTCGTTGCCGCTAAAGTCAATCCTATCGTTTAGTGCTGCGCACAATAACTCGGCTGTCGGGATACGATTTTCTGTTATGTGAAAGTTATACACTAATAACACATTTATCAAAATCGTCCGATCCAGTTATCGGATTTGAAATCGTCCTTGATTTTTCCCGGCGCTTGTTAGGGGTTACGAACAACTGAGAAAAAGTATTACATAACACTTGAATGTCCGAACTCGTAGAAGCCGATTTGAAAACAGTCAATTTTTCAAATTCATTTTAATTTTCGTAATCAGTAGGGATGAAACGCTAGTGGCTTCAGCAGCCCGATCTCGAGCTTTTGTTAGTGGGATCGTTGGGGCACTTGTTGACGCCTTTAAAGTTATTTATTCTCCAAACGATTTCCCTACTCTGACTATGAAGCGAGTTTTACCTCCAAGTTTTGGTACAAAATGAACGTCCTCCATGATTATTGGATGATAACAAATACCGTAATTTAATTTTAAAGAATATACAGGTTTAAAACACTCGCGACAGACACCAACTTAACACGTTCACTATGTGGTTTAAACAAAACAGGAATGTGAAACTACTGCGCAAGCGTGCTGAATACTCTCTCAAGACTTTCTTTTTCTTGTTTAGCCTCCGGTAATTACCTTTCAGATAATACTTCAGAGAATGATATGTATGAGTGTAGTCCTGTAAATTCTCAATTCGACCGTTCCTGAGATGTGTGGTTAATTGAAACCCGACCACCAAAGAACACCGGTATCCACGATCTAGTTTTATATCAATGTAAAAATAACTGACTTTACTAGGACTTGAACGCTGGACCTCTCGACTTCCAAATCAGCTTATTTGGAAAGACGCGTTCACCACCAGACCGACCCGGTGGATTACTCTCTCAAGACTTAATTGCGTAAAGTGTAATGGTATTATACTTCTAATTCATGACATCATCATTCCGTGAACGTTCAGCATTTCGCATATAAAATTTGTCATGACTAATGGCCCTATAAATAAAATTAATAAGCGATTCAGACTGTTATCAAACGATACGTAAAATTTTTCACTTGTAAGATGATCTCATTCTATTGTTTTGAAATGTATGAAATAATTAGGATATGTTTAGACTACGTTTATTAGTAGTAGTTCGTAAAAGTAAAGTATTTATTACTAGCGTTTATGATTAGTATTTTAAATAAATAGAAGTGTAACAACTCTAATGTACTGTATACGGAGCTATACGAGATGTTTTCGTAAAAAAAAGACTATCTAATTGTTCCACTAGTCTATCTCTCTCGCACGCAATCTGTACAGATATACGCCGCCCGCTATAACTTAAATTATATGAGATATATATCAGTTCAATTAAAAAAAATGTGCAAAATTTGTTCATACTATTTAAATAATAATGATGTGTAAGTGGATCATATTAATTTATTTGGTTTTTCTGTTTTTAGTGCATGTAAGGACGGCTAGTTTTTTTATATTGTTGATCCGGTTTGTTTATGAAAAACTTAATAATAAAATTTTACTCTCATAAATAATAAAAACAAGTACAGAATTTAGTTTAAATGAAATGAAATGCTTATACAGAGTGTCCCATATAAAATGCAACCCATCAATCACTCATCTATAAAATTTCAAAAGTCAAGCTTACTCCCCTGCTCGTTAATGAAATGTACTCGTCCAACATCTGAACATCGCGGCGACGCAGTAGAACACTACCGATAGTAACAACAATGCAATCATAACGTTCAGTGTACTGCTAGAGACAAGATGATGTTTTCGCTAGATGAACGTGTTTTCATTGTTGAGTCGTACTTCAGTACGATATCAGCGGTTGCAGTGCAAGATTTGTTTCGCCATAAGTACCCAGATAAACCAGCTCCTAACAAAACATCAGTATTAAGGTTAGTTGCAAATTTTAGAGAGACCGGTTCTGTTAATAACAAGGAACACAAAAGATCTGCGTCACTGAAATCAAAGACCGATTACTCGCCTCGTCAAATAAATCGATCAGACGTTTGTCTGCTGAAATTAATTCGTCTAAATCAACTGTTCATCGGACAACCAAACAATTACAATTACGATCTTATCGCATTCAAACGGTTCATCGACTTCTTGAGCCCGACAAAGAAAAACGACTACAATATTGTCAACGGTTCCGTCGATTTCTGCGTGAGGGAATTAATGTTATGGATTCGTTATTTTTCACAGATAAAGCACGGTTTCATTTGGATGGCTACGTAAAGAGCCAAAACAGTAGAATTTGGAGCGCTGAAAATCCCCACGTTTATCACGAAAAACAATTACACCCACAGAAGTCGGGCGTGTGGTGCGCGATATCGCGGAAGAAAATAATCGGTCCTATTTTTTTTGAGTACACCATTAATGCAGAACGATATCAGGATATTTTATTTCAGTTCATTGCACTCTTGGAAGTGGAAGACAGACACTGCTGGCAACATGACGGTGCGACATCGCACTACGCAGGTTCAACTTCTGATTTCGTCGAGGAATTCTTCGGTAATCGTGTTATCGGTCGAGGCTTATGGCCACCAATATCTCCAGATTTGACAGCGGCGGATTTTTTTCTACGGGGTTACCTCAAAGAAAAAGCCTACAGCAACAAATCACGAACACTTGAACGATTGAAAGTCAATATTGAACAAGCTGTATTAAATATCCAGCCACAAACTTTGAAAAAAGTTGGAAGAAATGCTGTTTTAAAAGGAATTGAAGTTTCTATTCAAGAAGATGGCGGCCACTTCCAACATTTATTCTAAATGTAAGGTAATGGATGGTAATAATAAAAATTACATTTACATTTACACATGCCTTTTTATTATTTCAATACCTACCAATATAAGGTTGGGTTGCGTTTTATATGGGACACTCTGTATATATATATGTATATATATATATATATATTTTTTTAAATTTCAATTACTAAAGATTAGAAGTTAGTATAATGTTAAAATTACTAATAAATGCAACTAATCACATAATTAACTAAACATATGTACTTTGATGTTTGTATATATAAAAAAACAAAAAAAAAACATCAAAGTAGGAATACCAACCTTACGATGAAAAAAATGACAATGATTAAAAATATGTCTTTAATTTAACTTTTGTTAGTGTAAGTATTTATTTACTCTTTAATAATGATTCCATGCCAAAAGAAAAAATAGAAATTATATTTAAAATCCTAATCTACGTATGATGCGATATATCATTTAAATTCAACTTTAATCGATGTATTTTTAATAGAACGAAGGACGATTTTTTTTTTTATCTTGGTTTTTTTTATACGTATATTTATTTAGAATCTCCTTGTATAATTTTAGAGATTATAAAAAACTTTGTAGCATTATTACATCTTAAAAATAATCTTACTCTGGCTAAATTACTTTTTGACTTTCACGAATTATATAACAACAAAGCGGAAAACATTAATGAACATAATGCGAACTAATGTTAAGAAATGATTCTTAAGAGTCTTGTTTTAAATTTCATTTAATATTATATTTCTCTTTGAAATTATTTCGATTAAGTGGTTCCTAACACAGAAATCTGAACGGTACAAGTATATCCTTAAGATAGCAGACATATATCCTAGCAGAATACGCGAGGTCGTTATTTCATGTTATTAGTTATTACAAGTCCCACGTTATTACGGTGACATCTCTAGGATATAAAAATGTCCAGTACTCGTGATATCCCAGAAATATCCCTCCGGGGTTATTAAAGATAGCTATGGAACAGTCTTGGAATCCGTTGTATAAAGTACCTTGGACATCCTAAAAATATTACCTGGAATTTGATGAAGAAAATCCTTGGAACATCATCTGATTTTGATATTACTACTATGAAATAGGGATATACGTTTTATTACATTTAAACATAACGCAACTAGAGTTCACGACAATATAATTAATTGTTCATGACGGTGTAATTAATGTGTAAATTTGTAAAATTATTAAAATAACATCATTAATATATTTCAATAATTTATACCCTGCTTTGTGTATAACCTGCTAATAGTATAAGCAAATTTAGGAAGGATAACAAAAAATCTAGAACAAGAAAAATAATTTACGTTAATATCACACAAAAACAAAGATAAACTCGTTACAATACAATGGTTAAACAGTTGCCGTTATCTGGCTGAATGTAGCAGGAACACTTACAACGGATTATTCAATTACATGTAAATGATGTATAAATCAAAACAGAAATTAAATTGTTTGTAATTTTTTAAAATCATAATTCAAAATCATTAAGGTCAACCGACCTTGAGAATCTTTTTTTCCTAATTTATATGAACGTTTCTTTTTTGTATTTTTGGTGGATCGTTTATTATTTTTTTTATTATTTGAGTTTGATTATTTCTTTTATTTTGCCTTTTGATTTTAAAATCGTTTCTTTATTAGACTATAAATATTTTATCTGCTCATTGCTGCTGATCATTACGAAGTGGTAGCGTCTCTGTCTTTCATCCGAAAAGTTCTGGGTTCGCATTCCGATCGGGCTTGACATTCAAAAGTAAAAAAAAACAACCGATGCCATCAGAAACTGTAATTAGGTCGAGATACATGTTGTTACTTTATGCTGTTACTTAAAAAATAAAGCGTAATAAAAATGCTATTTAAAGATGAAAGTATGCCAGCCTCCGTGGCGCGAGTAGGTCTCGGTCTTTCATCCGGAGGCCCCGGGTTCAAATCCCGGTCAGGCATGGCATTTTTACGCGCTACAAAAATTTTCATTCATCTTATCCTCTGAAGTAATACCTAACGGCGGTCCCGGAAGTAAAAAAAAAAGAAAAAAAAGATGAAAGTGTATAACACTTTTTGATATTGTAATTTTCGTTTCGATTCATCTTATTTTTGGTTTTATTTTACATACTTCTTTAAAATTCGAATCCGTTGGGGAATATTTCAGTAAGTTATCTAGATATCATGGATATTCTGTACAAATAGAGATATACATCGACAAATTTCCGATATTACAGTAATATCATGTAAAATATGAGAAGTTCACAATAAAATTAAGATTATCGATTAAGATTATCACAGTATAATTAAGATTATACAATAAATTAAGATTATCGGTAAGCTCTTGTTTGATATTTCAAAAGATGTTGAGTTGTTTATAATTTTTACTAGATTCAATTTTTTTTTAAATTTATTTTTAGCGAGTAAATAACAGAAAAAGGGATTCATTTTTTTGCTTTAGAGAATGATGATTCGATTAAAAGATATTTATTTATCGTTAAGTGAAAATAGGTATAGAAATTTTACGAAAATAAACATAGTATTTTAACGAGAAAAACATCGGACGTAAGGCGTCCTCGGAAGCTACCAAATGAGTATGCTTAATACTACGACTTCAGCAGAAAATAATTAAATATTTTACGTATCGCAAGTAAAAATTAATTTTTAGGGTAATACCGAAAATTTTAAACGGATTCTATTTTTTAATCGACAGAAAATATTGTCATTATTATTACTTCTGCATGATGAATTTTATACAGAAAATCAGCATCGTTTCAAATCCTTCATGAATTGCTGTGTAAACGGGTGTAAGAAAGTAAGGATAAATACCGGGTGTCCGAAAAACCTCCGTCGTTATAAATTAAATCTCTTTATTACGTTTAGAATTACAAATATATGTGTTTTTTTATAAGAAAGTCTAAAGTTTTTTTAACCTCTTAATGTAACTCAGTATGAGCACCATTTACAGCCCTGCATTCGACAAACCGATAAATCACCTCATTCCACATTCCGGTGAGCACGTCTGCTGGAATCGTTTCCAAGGCTGCTGTTATTCTTTGGCGCAAGTAGCCTAGTAACTGGATTTTTCTTAGTACAAAATGTCTTTTACGTGGCTCCAGAAGAAGAAATGTACGGGTGACAAATCGGGACTTAGCGATGGGAGGATCTCTGCCTATCCATCCTTTTAGGAACCTGTCGTTGAGCGGAGTCCGTACAACTTCTGCGTGATGTGGAGGGGCTCCATCCTATTGGAAAATTATACTGTCCACGGTATAAGTCTGCGGAAACACAAACCTCTCTAACATGTCCGAGTATATATGGCCTTAATAGTCTGCTCGTGCAAAAAAAAAAAAAAAATACGGCCCAAAAATGTGATTATGCATGATACCACACCAGAAATTCACATTCGGACAGTTGCGGACGAAGTCCATAAATTCGTGTGGATTCTCTAAGCCCAATACTCGGGAGTTATGGGGATTCACTACTCCATTAACATGAAACGTTGCTTCATCAGAAAATAAAATGCGCTGCAAGTAGTTTCATCAGCAAAAATGAAATCTAATCCGGTCGTTAGATTGAATTCTTTGTGGCTCATCGTTAGATTTAATTTCACGAAGTAGCTGCAGTTTACAAGGACGAAGTTTTAATCGCTTGCGAAGTTCGTGGACAGTGCTTTTAGATTATTTTGTTGACGACTAATAATACGAAATAAACGTTTTAGACTTTGTCGGAAAGACAGTCGAATTCATTCTGTGTTTTTGGCCTATCCGGTGTGTATCTTTTCAAAACGCTTCTGGTTTCCAAAACCTGTTTGTACCGATTACGTATGCTTTTGTTATTCAAAGACTTTCTACGATAAATTCGCGTATAATTTCTTTGTACGACAGTCACTGATTTTGTTACTGCGAATCGGTACACGCAATGTGCTTTCTCTTTTACGGCGACGCAATGGTACTGAAGCCTAACAGCATGACCTGTGTAACAGTCAAACGCAGCTGCCATCTGACGGAAAATGTGTAAATTAGAACTTAATTATTGTGGCTTTAAGATTAGGTGTAAAACACTATTCAGTGTTGCAAAATAAAAACTACATTTGTTCTTGAAACCCGAAAGTTATTCTTCGGAAACCGGTACGTGTAGCCGTTTTATCTTAAATTCGGTTTTTAACAGGCTACAAAAACGTAGAGTTAGAGAGAATATACGAGATATTATATATATATATATATATATATATATATATATATGTGTTGAACCGTAATTTTTACTAATAGAATGGATTTCTGATTTTTTTTTATTTAAAAGAAACACTCTCAGATGCTCCCGGACTAAGATATTAAAAATATCTAATATTTAAAAATTAGATATTCTATAAAACGATCCGAAGATATCCTTTGTTTATAGTCATTATTGCTTAGTATTTGAAATGAAACTTCAGAAAAATTGTTTGGAAAATTTATGTAAAAAACCTAAATATAAAAAGAAGATAAAAACAACAACTTAAAAAAAATTGTAAAAATAATACATAATCTCACAATCCACAAATTTCATGCTGAAGAGCAATTTTTTTTACATCCTTTTCCTAGATTCTATTTTTGTTTTTTACGTTTCTTGAACGGTTTTATTCTTCATTCAGGTAGTGTTTTTAAAAGGTCTCCCACACCTTCTAAATAAAATGATTTATAAAAACTCTGTAAGAGGAGGAATAAATTTTCAATTTTTCAACAAACAAACATGAGAAATTACTAACTTTTAATTTGTTACTGTCTTCAAAACATTAAAATGTAAAGCGGAGTAAAAAAAAAATTATTTGATAAATGTTTCATACGAAAGTTATTTAAGTTTTTTTAATTTTTTGCAAAAGTCGATCCTTATTTTATAAATCACAAAAGTATTGGCAATAGAAAACAGTTAAGCATCTATTCAAAATTAATTTTCTAATATACTCGTACATCCAGAATAACCAAAAGTCAAACACCATTTTATGGAGGTAAACTCATTTTCAACATTTTAAATAAAAACAAAGAATATATTAGCTTGCATTGTAAGATAAATTAAAATCCTTAGTTTTCTGTTAAATTCAATTAAAACATTTATTGTATGTTACATACAGACAAATATACATATCAAGCTCAATTTTCATTGCAAAAAGTATATTTTGTGGCAAAATAGATAATGTAAATTTAACGGTATATAAAACATAACTTTGTTTAGAAAAGTTTATGAAAATAAACTAAGATATATAATTTGTTTAAATATGTATAACATACCTTTTACATTATAATTAACAAATTAAAATAAACATTGTATTATTTCTGCATAGTTAAAGTTAAAATAATTACAGTTAAAAAAATAATAATAAGCGAAAGAATTGAAGTGGTTCAAGGGTAGCAACTTATTATGCAATCTATCAGTTTTACTGAAGCTTGTTTTTTTCAAACAAAAGTCAATAGTCTTTTAAAAATTAAATATGGTATAATAATAGTTATCTGCTATGCATTTAAAGTTGTGGGGATTACGGATTTATGAAGAATATTTTATAGCTAAAAAGTCCACCTACAGATTATAGGTATTTATAAACAGTGGTTATAAAGAAAAAAAATTATATAGTAATAAATAAATACCCATTTAATAAAAATTGTAGGCAATATTTAGCCGTATGCAGCCAATGAGAACCATATGCAATGTTTAGCTGTTTAGTAAGGTTATAATCATTAAAAATATATTTAAAATTTTTTCTGTACATAAAACAGAATGTTTTGTCATAGTATAGTATTACATTCATACAATAATAAGAATCTTCTTTTTTTTCTTTTGAAGCAATCAACTGGCTTGATATAATTTACCATTCCTTCTTGTTCAGCGCTAATCTTTCAACCCAAACATATTTAACGCATTGTACATTTTCCATCATCCATTTAAATTTTACAATCTTTGGTTTCCTTTACAGCATACTACAGTACTTTTATCCTTGTATTGATGTTTTTTCTGGTCTTCATCTAGTAGACCTTTTACCAAATTCTAAATACTTGTAAATTATCATAGGTAAATATTTTTTGATACGTGAATTACAATGTGATATTTATATTGCTTTCTTTTGTAAGGTAGCAGTTACACTCTTTAAACTTCGACAATTTTTTTTTAGCTTTATAAAGTTTGCATACATGAAGCGTGTTCAGTTCTGCTTTTTCAATGAGCAGAGTAATACACAGAATATCGAAAGTAAAAGCCTGACTGTCCATTTGGTCATCTACCTGAAAAATTTAATCTTTTTTCAAACTCGCAGATTCATTTGGTCTTTGTTCCGATTCAAACCTTACAGTGAATATCAATTTTGAATAATATTCCAAGTTGCTATACCCCTCTTTGTCAGCGGAACATTTTAACTCCCTTTTTATTTTATTAATATAATGATAAAAAAAAATGATAAAGAACACAATTATTCTTCATTTTTTAAAAGTATGAAACCTTTGATGTTTTACCAGTCATTTGTACATTCTGCTGAAATATAGATCTCAAAACCAAATGACAAAGTAATTATTTAACTAATCTATAAGAAGCTGTGTTAAGTGCTGTAGTGAAATACTATGAAGGAAAAAATGAGATTTAATAGATATTCTAGTATTTAAAAATAAAATAACCTTACTCAACACGGGTAAGGTTATATTTTTTATGTTTTTAATATATGTTTTTCGCTGAATATGGCTTGAAAAAGAAAGAAATAGATTAATTTTATTTTAGTTTTTTTATTAGTCGATTATTATCGCAGAAATTTTCATAAAACTGGAGGTGTAGCCATTTATGTTGAATATAATATGAAAGCAAAGTGTTATTTATGTTAATAAATCCACATTAGAAATGAACATTGAACTTAATTAAGAAAAAAGGAAAAATAATATGTTACTGTTAGGGGTACATTTTTCTCCAAATAGAAACAGATAATGTTGAAAACCTTTCACAATGTTTTGGTATGTTCATTGAAAAATATAATCGAATGATGGTTTTAGTTGATTTAAATTTACATATTAATAAAAATAGTACTGTATATAAGAAATTCTGTAAATTTTATATGCATATACAATATTCAAATTACAGTTTATGATTGCATTAGGTTTACAAAATGTACAACAATAAAAAATATTTTAAAAACTTAACAAAGTGAGATTCATACAGGAAATAATGAGTTATCTGACCGTTTGTATAAAGTTCTTGGTGTATATTAATGAATAAACAAGTGGTAATAAAATAATAGAATTTTAAGAGCTGTGTTTGCGACTAACAAAATTAAAAATGAGGTTGGAAAAGTAGTACCGTGATTAAATGTAATCAAAGAAAAAACCTAATTTGAAATATGTTACAGTTTATTAATCTATTTATACATAACTTCAATGCAGTTTATCCAATTAGGAAGAAGTATCTTACATATGAATAGAAATCCATAGCAAAATAAATGGTACCCAAAATTTTACTTAAAGAGAATACATTAGGGAAAAGTATATTTGGCAGAAAGAAATAAGAACTACTCAGGATAAAGCAAAGTTAATTAAAAATAAAGACAAAACTCTATTATCAAACAACTAAAAGACTGAAAATTGCAAAAGATTTAAAATGTCATCACTTAACCTGGTATTGTGGAAAGGAATTAATGATGATAGAGAACAATGTTGTTAAGATAAAATACACTATAAATTTGTAGTGAAAATTTTACATCAAATAGTAAGGGGATTATTAGCAACTCATTTAGTAAATATTTTCATACAGCACCATTAAAAATGATACAAATGGTTGGATGATGAACAACTTTATTGCATATCAAAATCTTCATAAATGTAGTTTCCCAGATTACTCTAATTTTGTCTTTGAACCAGTCACAAAGGATGAAGCTTAGAATTAATCAGTAAAACAAAATAAATCTGTAGTAATGTTGAAAATTCATGTGAGGCTGTTCAGTGCAACAATGATGAACTGGACAAATGTAAAGTTTAAAAAAAAATATTTTTATAGAAAGGTAGGAAGTCTAATGATAGTATTATTTTTATTGAGTTTGCCCTTCTTCTGAAAAAAATAATGCAAAGTAAATGGGGATTCAACGTAAAATAAAATAAATAGAGGAAGAAAGGTAAACTTGGTTACTATCAACCTTGAAATACTGTACAACTACCTCTTCTTTATATTGAGCTCTTTGTTCTTACAAATACAATTAGTCATTTGCTAAATGATAGTAACAATTTTTGCTTTAAAACAATTTGTCATTTGCTACTTTGCTGTCATCTAATACTTTTTAACAGGTTTTCTCAAAAGTCTTTTTGTCAACTCGCCCTTGTTGCATGAAACACTCATTTTTAAACCTAAAATAGTGTAGAGAACAAATAGAAAGTTAGTATTTTTCATTAATTCCTCACTTTAAGCAGGAGTATCTCTCTTTGTATACTGAAGGCAAATTGAAGCATGTTGGTGCTGTAAAACATTTCTAGAAATTTGAATATTATGGAATTTTAAGAAAGTTATGTAATTTATGATTTTATTTAATATAATTAAAGTCATGAATTATTGGTCTTCAGTGATAAGCAACATTCAGTTTACTTTAATATCATTTTTTATTTAATTAGTTAATTGCTAAAATCATTAACCAGTAACAAATACACGCAGCTGCATTAACACCAAGAACTGAAACTCCAACCTGTTCTATTTAAATTCAGTTATAGATAAAACTAGTTTATTAAACACGGTATCAAGCATTTCATGTTAACTTCACAGTCTTCAAGTTTCATTATTTTATAGCTTGAGACATTCAGTTGTTACTGAATCATCAGGTTGTAACATTGCACCTAATATATGCAATCAAGATTTGGAATTAGCTTATTGTAATTCTGATAAATTAAAATGGACCAACCTGAAATAGAGAACTGAAGAAATAACTCATATTAAACTAGGTATCCACTTAATACTATTATTCTATCATTCTGCCAATCTCTGTAGTAGAGTACTTACATTTTTGTCTTTCATTTGCAAGATCCTGTGTTTGAATCCCAGTTAGAATTAGTACTTTTCATACAATACAATGTTCATCTTATCATAAAAAACAATGTAGAATGATAGTAATTACAGATTACTTTGTTTTACAATAATAATAATAAATAATTTTCCTGTGTAACTCATTTTTTTTTTTTTAATTGGTGGGTATGAAACAATATAAAATGTATATATTGTATAAAAAAAAACTGTAAAATAATGGAAGTATATAAATAATACACCTAACTCAATTTATTAAATCATTATTCAGTATGAAATGATTATTAATAAACGTAAAAATAAAAGCACATCAGATGAAGGTAAATTTGGTCTTTAATAACTACCATCAACTCTTATACACATTGGTCACATTTACCAAACATGTTAACAACTAATCTCTTCTTCTAACCATTGATTCAGTATCCTGACAAGGGTTATTAAACATCAAAATTTGATACGCTTCCACCATGTAGTGGCTATGTCAGATTAATTCAAGAAAACTGTCCCAAGGACAACAAAAAATTTAATTATCTACACATCTTTGCATGAGCTCATCCAGTATGTTATTTTGGAGAGGAATCTAATTGTCTAGGTTTGTTTTGCTGGGAGTAAAGTATTTATAGCCCAGGGTTTGATCCCTGGTTTGAAGTTGAGAGTTTTAAGGTTCAAATTCCAGTAAAGGCTTAAAGTTACTTTTACATGGATTTGAATACTAGATTATGGTTACTGATGTTCTATGGTGGTTGGATTTCAATTAATCACACCTCTCAGTAATGGTCGACCTGAGACTGTACAAGACTACACATAATTTGCATTCATACATATCATCCTCTTAAGTAAAATAGAAAAAGAGGGTTTGTTCCCATGGCTTGAACTTGGCATTTTTTAATCAAATCACAGTTTTATATATATACATGAGGTGCGACAATAAAGTAATGAAACTGATTTTTCTTTGCAAGATGTGGCAAACCTGCAGCTTGCGTAGGCACACCATCTTTGACCATGGTCTATAAGCTACTTCTAGTCCAAGAGGCACATTGATGCAACTGCTCAGTCGTGAGTTGTGCTGTAATAAGTGAACACGTGTTTGTGTCTCCCGTCACAGAAATGAAACCGCAAAATATTGTGCAACGGTATGCCATTTCTCTTTTCGTTAAATCGGGTGAAAACGCGATGACAACTTATGGTAAGCTTCAGAAGGCTTTTGGAGAGGAGGTTATGTCAAGAGCTCAAGTTTTTCGGCGGTATAAAATTTTTAGTGAAGGCAGAACGAATGTTGAAGATGAAGACCGCAGTGGACGACCATCAACCTCACGGACAGATGTCAACTTGACCAGGGTGCGTGAAATCGTACGATCTGATCGAAGATTATCCGTGAAAATGATTGCAGAAGAACTCAACATCAATCGAGAAATGGTTTGTCTAATATTAACTGAAGATCTTAGTATGAGAAAGATTTGTGCAAAAATGGTCCCCAAAAATCTCACACAACAACAGCGAGAAACACGGAAAAATGTGGCAGCCGATCTGTTAGAGCAAACGGAAATCAATCCAGATTTGTTGAGCTGTGTTATCACTGGTGATGAAGGTTGGTTTTTTCAATACGATCCAGAGACAAAACGCCAAAGCTTGCAATGGTGCTCAAAGGGATCACCCAGACCAAAAAAAGCTTGCATGTCAAAGTCAAAAGTGAAATGCATGCTTTTGTGCTTCTTCGATTCCAAGGGAATTGTTCATAAAGAGTGGGTGCCTCCTGGACACACAGTTAACCAATATTTCTACAAAGAAATTTTAGAAAGACTTCATAAATGAGTTCTTCGTGTCCGTGCCAACATTGCTGATAATTGGATTTTGCTTCACGATAATGCGCCATCCCATACTGCTCTGTCAGCACAGCAATTTTTAACCTCAAAACAAATTTCAGTACTACCACAGCCACCTTATTCACCAGATATCGCTCCGTGCGACTTTTTTCTATTTCCGGCGGTCAAGGCGAACACCATTTTGAAACAACACAGCTTCACCCATCTACCGGTTCGCCAGGTAAAGAGGCTAGCAGTATAAATAGCTCTGGAAGACCCGCTAAAAGTCAGTTCTGTTCTGCGAGATGTTACTACGTCAGTCCAGCGAGGAGAGATTGTGAGTTGTGTGGGTTCGGCAGAGTTCTGTGAACCAGTCCAGCGAGACCTTACAATGTTGGTCCAGCAAGGAGAGTCACAGGTATGAGTCTGCAAGATGTCAGTCCAGCAAGGAGAGTCTTGAATCCAGTTCGATATGAGTAACGTGATGCCAGGAGTAATTCCAGTAAACAAAAAATACTATCGGTGAGTTACAGTAAAACTATAAGTGTATAAGTGAAAGAAATAATGCAATAAACCTCATTCATAAACTGTTAGGGTAGATAGTAAAGGTATTTGCAAATAAACACCATACAATTGTTTGTTATTGCAAGACTAGTGGTTAAAAAGGGTTAAGACTAGTGGTTTCTTTTGTTAATGGGTCTGAATTCTAGTTTTCTATTTATCTACCTGGAATAAATTTTGAATGATTATTTATTTTGAACTCTCTCTTAGTGTAATCTGTATTTATTATATACTACTGACATTTTATCACTCTTTGATGTGTAATATTTTTATTGTTATTCTTTGTTGATTATGCTCTGTTTTTATGTCATATTTACTGTTTTTATTATGTTATGTATTAATTGTTTGATTTGTTATTATTGATATGTAAAATCATTATCGTTTACTACCATTATTAGTACTGTTATTCTGATTATTATTGTGGTTGTAATTACTACATTAATATTTGTGTATTTACTATTTTTTTATTAACTGTTTTATTGTTGTCACTTATTATTATTATTATCATTACTGTATTAGTCAGCAATTTGTCTGATTGTAATTATGAACATTTTAAACCAATAAACTGTGAATATTCTAAACATTCTAAATTTTCAACTTCTCAATATCCTGATAGAGCCACAAAACACATGATAATATGTTTTTTTCTGTACTGAAACTGTTAACAAAACTTTTATGAGAAGCTAACACTTAAAATGAAGTACGTCAGGATGGTGCAGATGAATAGCTTTCTTACATCTTCCGATGTAGGAATGACAGTTTATAGCCTGGTCAAATTGGATATATTTTAATGTTAATGGTTCACTGATATAATTTCCGGTAATCATTGTGTCATTAGTTTCTAATTAATAGCACATTCTAATCTGGGTATCCGATATGTAATAATCTACCGGTAACTTCATTATGTACAACAGATATATTGTAACTGCCTGCAGGTCCTGGAATCAAGAAAGCTGCTAAATATATTTGCATACTTGTGGAATATCATATGAAAAAAAGAAGAAAAATACTTTAATTCATTTCATAATTAGTACTTAATATTGTAAATTAATTTTCCATTGAAAATTTGATATTATAGAAAAGGAAACAGTATTTTCTCATTTATGTAAAAAGTAAGGAATAGAAAACTCTCATAATTAAAAAACAAAGTGAGTTAGATAACAGTAACGGCTATGTTGGACTTTCATAGGCAGCTGCTTATTTCTTGTAAATGTATATATTTTGAAATAGTATTCATTTCCAAATGATATCGATAAAAACTTAAGAAACAGAATATTCAATACACTTAGTTTTTATATTAGGGAAAATCTCCAGTCAAAATTAGAAAAAAAGCTCTCTTATGAAAGACATTTTAATTTTGTATACTTGAATTTTTGTTCCTAAAATTGCAGTAAAAATATTTACTGAAAATCATTTTAAGAAAATATCATCATTCAAAATGTTAGTAATTTATCTCTGTAAAAGAGAATATTAATATGGGTTTACATACTTGCCTAAAATTTTATATTTTAGTAAACAGTACGCTGTAAAAATCTGCTTCACTAATAGAGAGGTGGATTATTATAATTTATTCTTTAAGTCTAATCGGTAAAATAGATCCTGAGCTTGTAAAGACAAAATAAATTTGTCAAAAATGTTTCTGCTATGAATACTTGAAGCTAAACTCATATAAATTATTATCAAGCTGAAGCTAGATTTATCATTTCTAAGCATCATTAAAAAAAATCTGTTAAGCTCTTCTTACTTCATGTGTGAGTAAACTGTAAATAATCAGGGCAACTGTAATTTCCTTCAGTTTTATAAAAAAATGTAAAGATACTGATTGTTGTAATAGACATACATATATAGTTAATAAAATAAAGTTTTATAAATTAGCTTAGATCATTTGTTCTCAAGTGAGCGATAACACTCCCTTGTGGGCACTGGTGGCCATCAGGGGGGCGGAAGAAGGTCCACAAAAAATTGAGGGCGTTCAGGCTGTTCAGGAAGGTGATGGCTAACCCACTGGGTTTGTATAGTGGTCTTCCCAAATCTGCTGATTTGGAAGTTAAGAGTTCCAGCGTTCAAGTCCTAGTAAAGTCAGTTATTTTTGCATGGATTTGAATACTAGATCGTGGATACCGGTGTTCTTTGGTGGTCAGGTTTCAATTAACCACACATCTCAGGAATGGTCGAACTGAGACTATACAAGACTACACTTCATTTAAACTCATACATATCATCCTTATTCATCCTCTGAAGTATTACCGGAGGCTAAACAGGAAAAAGAAAGAAAAGAAAGGAAGGTGATGGCTGATTAAAAAAAATGAGAAAATTATGTTTTCCTGATATTTGAAACTAAAATTAAATACCTAATACACTAGTTAAATAACTGAAAGGGACACCTATATTTTATAATAAAAAATGACTGGATTCAAATTACTTTAACTTTGCCACCAAGAGGCTTAGAGACTAATAAAAAAAATATATATTAAGCTTGAGTATTCTACTTTTTGACAGCATAATCCAGATTTCAAAATCATCAAAATAAAGAAAAAAAGAAAAACTGCTTTAATTTAAAGAAAAACTGCTTTAGTGAGAAACTTAGCTCTTTTTAAGAGCACATCTTAAAAACAGCAATTGCAATTATTATTTTTAGCAGATGGTAAGTTGAGAAATTTTGGGGGTACTAGAAAATTTTTGATTCTCAATGTTGGCGGTGGGTGAAAACGTTCGTTTGAGAATCAATACCGTAAATCATCCTGTTTACTTGGAAGGACTGAGGTTAAGTGTTCAATATAAATGACAATAATAATATAGTAATATCCTAATTAAAAACAAAGCTCTTATGAAGAAGCATGTATTATAAAATAACATACTGTGATATTAGTTTTTTTATAAGTATAATTTTTTGTTTTCCTTTTTATTTAAAAATTAATATATTAGTATAGTCTGAATACATTATGAATGCACTTTCATAGAGCACATATGAATCATCCTCATGTTTTCTAAATACATCACAGCTGTCATAGCATCAGAGTTTTATCATAAGGAGTACTTAAATATTATTTCTAATCACTAAGCGGATTACAATTCTTTGTGGACCAATGTACAGAGCATTTGGAAAGTTGCTGTGCATTGGAATTATGGAAGTGTAATGATGAAACTTTCTTAATTATTACTTTGTATTTTTATTTCATTATTTTATAGAAACTGATATTACAATAGCTGCAGTAGTTTATATAATGGTATTGAAATGTCTTCCTCCAACATGAATACAACATTGCACACATTTTAATTTGTTTCAAACACTTTAACTACTGATGTACTGGAATATTTTGTTCTCATGCCGTTATTGTAGTTTTAGTTCATCAGTTGTGCACGGTCAGCTGAATACACTGCTTTTTTCACTGCCTCCCACAGAATTTAATCTGGGGGAGTCCAATTGGATGATTGTGCAAGCCACAAACCCTTTGAAATGATTCGTTCACCAAAGATATTTCATAAAAAAGTCATTGACCTGTTAGCTGAGTGCTCTGTGGTGCCATCTTGTTGGAACCAACTGTGACTGATTTTCGCTTCTGTTACCCGACTAATGAAGTTTGTTAAAACAGCCAAATAACGATCACTATTAATTGTATTTTCAAAAAAGATTGGACCCCACAATACGTATTTGACTCACACCGACCCAGACTCCAATTTTCGCATTGTGTAATTCATGGGGATTAGTTGTTGACCACAGTCATTTTTATTGGGAATGTATCCTCCCAGATGAAACCACACTTCATCTGTAAAAAATGTAATGTCGAGGATACCTATGGAATTTTGGTCAATAAAACATTTAAACCGTTGACAATAGTGTAGTCTTTTGGCATGATCGTAGGTTTCAGTTTTTTCTTACAGCTTTTTGCGCGCTAGCAAGTCCAATATCTTGCTGCTACAGTTTGATAGACTTTTGGCCATAGCATCTGAAATATCAAGCAGCTTCTGTTCGTTTAGTTTTGGTGGTCTTCCACTTCGATCAGTCTTTAACAGAGCCTATTGCCCAAAATATTTCGATAAGAGTGAACAGCATTGCAGTGAGGAACAGAATTTGGACACTTTTCAGAAAACTTGTGCTTCACTAAATCAGTATATTTGTCACCTTCATGAAATATGTGTTCACTGACAAAAATGGGTTCCTATACTAAAAGAATCATTATGTTTTCACAACTATTGATTCCAATAAGCAAAACAACATGAAGCATGTTCAATCACAACTCAACAACTGACGTCTTGATTGATTACTGAATAATGCCCAATGAACCCACGGACCAACCAACGTAATGCTGAAAGAATAGAATGCACCACATAATTCTAAAGCATACTGCACAGTGACTTTCCAAACATACAGTATTACATTCTAATAAATTTTTATCAATCTGGCATTTGCAACAAAGGTAATATGCAATGCCAACAAGTTCAGAATGTTGTTTTGAGTATTCAGTATTGTGTTAGCTCAAGCGGTGTTTTAGTGCAGTCATTGAGGTACAGTAAATAAAACAGTTGTTGATTTCATTTGTGCACCTATTAACCCTTCTACAGCTTCATCGGGTAAATTTAACATTTAATGTATTATAGCCAAGTTATTTTGCATTACTTAAATACACATTAACAATTATAATTAACATGTATTAGTTATTATTTTCACTTAAAAACTGTATTAACATAAAATCGAATTTAATACGGTTTTAATTATTTCTAAAAAAAATATACAAAAGTTTGCGATAAAAAAATTGCAAACAATAAATATATTTGATGTAGAAGTAACCTTGTAACAGCCAGTTTAATACTGTAATTTAAATTCATATTGCTAAATAATAAACAAAAGGAAATAAGATAGGCCTTGACAAACTCTCCTAATGAAGTACTCTCTTGGTCTGTCTACACATTTTTACAACTGATTATCAATTACTGTTATCTGCAAATGAATACATTCTTTACTTATTATGTGCTACATTACTCGATAAAAAAAATCCTTTCACGTCAAACCGGGGAACAATATCATTTTAACATTAATATTATCATACTTAAGCCAGTGAGAATGGATCTTGTTATACTTCCTTTTTTTTACAAATTATCTGACTATCTAAACGATCATCTGACACATTTTTTTAATTAAATAAAAT
The DNA here is from genome assembly GCF_047948215.1 of Lycorma delicatula. NCBI lineage: Eukaryota > Metazoa > Arthropoda > Insecta > Hemiptera > Fulgoridae > Lycorma > Lycorma delicatula. Next base: position 122,756,863 of record NC_134462.1, read on the forward strand.
TTTTATCGTATAAAAATAGTATAAACTTTCCATCTATGTTTTTAAAGTAAATCTGGATTTTTTGCAATCTCATTTAAATGTATGTAGCAGACTCGAAAATATTTTTCAATTAACTGCTTCATAATTGTTATATTTTTATTTAATTCACTTTTTTATTATCTTAGTAACTCAACCTACATTAAAAATGAATGATTTACTTTTTACAAATAAAATCTTATTGCGGCACTAATAATATACATAAAGAGGTTTTAAATTGTCTAGAAAAATCTCTTATCTTCAACTTAAATATTGTTTTATACTAAAATTTTTTTTTTTTAGTGCTGATATTGAAAGCTCAACATTACCTACTTTTTTTGGTAAATATGATTCAAGTATACTGATTTTTAATAAAAAGTTTTTCTGACAATTCCATAAGTTAATATTTATAAATAAAAAATGTTTTCTTAAAAAAAACTAAATTATTTATTTTTAAAAAAAATAACATTTGTGTCAAAGCAGATACACTACTATTTTTCCATTACATATCATAAAACTTTGGCTAATGAAAATTATGTTCCAATTTCTATATTTAATCAGTTTCCTAGTGATCAAAATAATCTTCCAATCAATTTACGAAAGTCGACAGATTGAGGATTAACCATACCAGTTAAATGTTGGTTCCTCAAATCTGCTGACCAAAATTTGTTATTGTTTTGGTTCTAGTTTAAAAACGTCCTTCCTCCTTCCTTCTCAAATCTAGTAACATAGCTAAAATACAGTATTATTTCATGAAAAAATGATTAAGATATCTACAGTTCAATCAGATATTCGTAGATTATCATGTAATTCATTCATTTACCATGATTTGTCCTGGTTTTTAACAAGAGGAGTTTACTGCTTCTTTTTGCAGTTTTAATGAACTGTAGTATTATTTCCTTGCTAGGATTTACTATAACATGTATCACACATTATATTCTGATTAAAACTTTAAAAAATGCATTTACTTTCTTAATTAATTACCTTAATCTGTAAAAAAAAAGAATCAAAATACTGTACACACACACACACACACACACACACACACACACACACACATCATCATCAGATTGATAAATAAAAATTTGATTGAATAAGCAGAGGATTTCCTTTCATATACTGAAGGAAGTTTAGGAACTGTATACAGTATTTCCTTCCTGTAAAATATTTAAATCCCCCTCCACCCTCACACACACCAGAAATTGGGGTCAAGTTTTTTATGTTATTTTATGCTGTGTATCTACTCAGAAGTATTTTTTTGCCAGTTCGCAACTATAAAAACGCTTTTTTACCTTTTTAATAAGTCTCATTAATGTATATTTCTTTGCTGGGATCTATAAAATTATTTAATGCATTTCTCTGGCCCATGTAACATGTAATTATGTAACATGTAATTATTTCTCTAAGTTTAGTAAGTAGAAACCTTTTTCTAATATCAAAGAGTGTGGGCCAACAAGATTAATTAGTTATACACAAAAGCTTCATATTTTCAACTAATAATTTCTTTTTGTTAACTTTATAGATATTTTTCTTGTGTTATTGATGCATGATAATTAATTAAAATTAAATTTATTTAATTTTTTATTTTTGTTTTCAATCCCTTTAAGAAAAAGTAAAAAATAATTAGCTACACTAAACAGTTTTTAAACAAAATCTATGAATAAATACTCAAGAATCCTTTTAAATGTCTACAAAAATCTAATTTACCATGTAAAAAAGTACTTTTACATTTGTTTATATGCATGGTTTGGGTTTATTTATTTATTATTAATTTTGATTGTTTAACTATATTCCATGTAAGTTTTTTTTTTGTATTTACTCCTTTTTTTTGCATTTATTCCTTTTTATCCCTTCTATAACATTGATTTTAATTAAAAATAACAAAATAATAAATTACTTTTACAAATAACATGGAAAAATATAGCAGCAATTTGGTAACTAATTTTTTGTAATTTCAAAATTGTTTAATTTAAAAATTCAAGTTTGGATTATTATTATTATTAAAAAATGTGACTTAACCTAGGCAAATAAAAGTATCTTGTAAAGTGAAACAATTTTTATAGAGATGAATAAATGTTTATGGGAAGGAGGAAGCCAAAAAAATACAGCGTTACCATCAATAACTGCAACATACAACGATTTAATAAATCTCTATTTAAAGGAACTAGGAAAGAAATTTTTAATTGTAGTGAAGGGAAATGATCATGATTCAATACCAAATATTAACTGTTAAGTATATTTTCTAACAATTTGGTATTTGATGGCAATGTGATGTTTGTGCAAGAAAAAATGTAGTGTTCAATATGACTCATATGATTTATGTCTTCTATAACTGTTCAAAATAAGTTAACATATGAAAAATAGAATTATATTTGTGAAAGTTTCCCAGAATGATTTAAATCTATTTTAAGTTAATGAATTCAAAACTTACAAAGATATAATCAGCTGGACTGTCTTGAAAATCTTTGAGAGTATTTGAAAAAAAAGGAACTGGTTTAAATAAAAATGTTTAAAAAAGTAAAACAGGTGATAAAATTCATTCATACAATGAGATTTTAAGGAATCTATTGCTGACCAAGTTTTAAGTAATGTATTGCAGCTAATCTTTGATCAAGATCAGAAGAAACTATTATAGGACTTTTTGGAACTAATTAGCACAGTAGAGTACCTTTTTCAACTAACTTTCTTCAAGAATTTATTGACAAAATGAAAGCTAACACTTCTCCACAACTGTATTTTGATGTAGCCAATTTTTACAATAACATTGGCTCCACTAAAGTAGAAGACATCAGTATGAGTGTAACATCAATAAGCTCCATGAAGTGCTAAGAAACAAAACATCACCCCCACCATATACATAACTGAAATCATAGCCTAACACAAGCCATAACATAACAGAATTACTTCATATGCAACAAAAATACTAACTGAACCAGGCAAACCATCAGGTTCATCTCTATTTTTAATGACGCTTCAAAAACATTCACAGTTTAAATAATGAAAAAAAAACCCACAAAAAAATACTGTACTGATATTGTCAAAATGGATCGTAGTTTAAATTAATTTTCAATTGGCTATAAAAAAATTAGAGAGGGTTCTTATTTATAACTATATGTTTTTTTCAATATTTACTTATTTATTTTTTTGTTTATATTCAGATCTAACAAGTTAGGGAACTTAAGAGAATACATTCATTTCTGGATTTCCGCACCAACTAAATGATCTGCGAGGAATGGTCTATAGTAGCTGGTTTTCTTCATGCCTTTGAGATATGTAGGTCTGCAGAGGGAGTTTAATCGAGGTACTCGATTGTGGTAGGATCCTGGGGGGCTAGAGTTCTGGCTTAGGCATTGGATTGGTTGGAGGTAGGCGCATTGGCATCGCGCCACGGTTATATTGGTATTGTTTGTGATTCGATTTGGAGTTCTTATTGGTGGGGGTGGCTGCGCTGCCGGAGTATGGTAGCCCATGAGATTGGGGGTGTGGCTTCTCTCCACCAGTGGCGAGAAATCAGTGGCAAATCACCTGATCGTGATTTGGTAATGCCACATGAGACAACATGATGGGACCGGGTTGTGATGTGGGGTTTGTCCCTGACTCCTGCATGGACCGGAATGAGGTTGTGTTCCCCTTGTTAGGTGACCTAAATTGGTCCGGTCCTTCTTTGGATGTAGGTCTGAATTTCTATGTTGTGTAAAACACAATTTTGACTAGTATGAATGTAGCACTGACTTAACTTTAAACTCATTAGTTTTCTGAGGCATTCACAGTCACGAACGGTGTTGTCAAATTTGCACTAGGCATGGGGGTCTTTGCTTCCGCGGTCTCAGTTACTTTGTTTGAAGGAATCATGCTAGGGGTTGGATGTGAGGATATCTGTTTGAGGACTACATGAAGGCAAAATTTGATTCGTATTTTACGCTTGAAAGCGCTAGTAGCAAAGTTGGCAACCCGCCAAGAGAAAGCATTCTGTGTTTTGCAGTTTGTAAAGTGCGAGTCTGTAATTATCTCATCTACACGTAAACACTCATAATGTGCATAACTGGGAATCAGAAAATCCTCATGAAATATTGGAGTGTGAATGCAGACTCCCCAAAACTGACTGTTTTTTGTACCATATCTTGATGGCATGTTTACGAGCTATTCTTTTTCACAGAAGCAAGTGTGTTTGGAATGAACTATCTTAATGTGCTATAACTATGGCTCTTTCCTCAATTGCAATATGAGCCACAGAGCTTTGTTTGGCAACAAGATGGTGCACCTCTTCACTGGCCTAACGCTGTAGATGACAGGGCTTGTTTGCCATGGCCTCCGCATTAGTCTGATCTGACCCATGTGATTTTTTTTTCTTTGGGTGTTTATAAAGGATCAAGTGTATGTGCCATTGTTACCAGCTGACCTACACAACTAGAGATACAGAATTGAAGCAGGTATCACGTAAATTACTCCAGACTTGCTGATAAAAGTATGGGATGAACTCTCCTATTGGCTGGATGTGTGCCATGTGATGAATGGTGCTCACATTGAACATATAGGAAAAATTGTTAGAGTTGCTCTTTCATTTCATGTATAATTTATCAATGTCAGTGAAACTTTAAGTATTACATAACTTTAAAACTCCAACATTCATTTTGAAACACATGGTATAATAAATATGCTTCCGTTCCAGACAAGCCAGGCCCATGTTCATTTGCATTATGTCTTTGCATTCCTTTTCTTATTTTTATAAAGACACCATTGCCAATTTCTGTGTATCTAGCAAAGGGTTTTTTTACAGGAAAATGTTTTTGGTTATGGCTCCACATAGTATGAATAAAAATGAAACTATAATATTTAAAATAAACATAAAACAATAACCTTGAAAAATTAGGAACCAATTTCACTTCTTAAAATTTTATTTTTTTGAGTAGAACCAAATTAAGGGTTAATTAGTGTTAGTTAATTTCACACCAACTCAAAAAAATCTTTTTGAGTGATAGTAAGAATTGAGTAGTAGTGATTTTTAATATTTAGAACATTTTTGAAATAGGTTTATTTAAAGTTTATTTTACTCCATGAAATCATCTTTTCAGTGAGTTTTTTTTAATGAATATATAAAATGTTAAATTAAATAAATTAAAATCTGTTATATATTTCTGTTTTAGAGTGAACTAATTAGAAATGAAGGCTTCGAATGTGAAAATCACCTTGTGGAAGCTGAGGATGGTTTTCTTATAACAGTAACTAGAATACGTGGTAAAGGAATGCCAGTACTTATAAATCATGGATTATTCATCGCTTCTGATGCTTGGTTATTACGAGGACAACAGAAGGATTTAGGTATTTATTTTAAATTACAAAATAATTATATATCATAATAATAATATCAATATATTTGTTTATTTTTTCATAATAATCTATAAAGATAATCTATACAAATAAAAGGGTATTTAATCATAAAATTCATGGTTTTAATAATAGTATACTATAATTTTAATAGGATCTGGGTAAAAATCTCAGACAAGTCTTTTTAGGCTAAGTTTGTAAAGAACTGGGAAAATTTTTAACTAAAATGGACTGGAATTTGAACAAAAAATATTATTATTATTATTAAAAACAATTTTTTTTTCATATTGTTTAAATTATCTTCAATCTGGTATATTAGTCTTCTGCTAAAATAAAAAAAACTACAAGAAATTTAGAAAATTTATAAAAAAAAAAAAAAATTAAGGGCTATCATGAAAGTAAACCCCATTTAATTATTTTTAATATAAAAACATAAAAATTAAAAAAATCTTTATTAAAACTATGTTTGTTACTCTAATTCTTTGCATTGATACATTATAGCACTATATAAGTTTCAAAGTAACCTTACCGTATTGCTTTGGTGACAGCTCATTTAAACATTAATAAGACAGCTTCTATCAATTCTTCATCACTCATGATTTCATTCAAACACTCCTTCAACCTTCTAAAAAGAGTAAAAATCACTTAGAGCTAAATTTGAACTACAGGTAGAATTAAATAGTACCATTTCTAATTTTCTCAGCAAACTTCAAGTTAGTAGTGGAGAATATGGATGAACATAATAGTAAAATAATATCTTTCTCCAATATCTGCATTACCAATTTTCGATAATGGTGTGTGACTTCTTGAGTGTTTTGTAATAGGCTTATGGAATAATCATTATTTCTTATACTAACTAGCAAAATTTATTTGAAAGCACAAAAAAGACATCACCCAAGCGATAACACAAAAGTGTTTTTCATCCTGAAAAACAAAAAAGAAAAAATTCACTGCCTGAATTACACAGTTGGCAGCAAGGTTGATTATCATAATCGTTTAAAAATTTTATAACTTGCACTATATTGCAAGGTGTAGTAAGTTACAAAGTGTAATATACAATGTCAATAAACAAGATGATCTTGAGTAGTGCAGTTGTGCCAACTTTTCCAAGAAAAATCTAAGAACGGTTATTACTTTCAAGATAGCCTTTGTAAATGTAATATGCTCCTAATGGTGTACAGTGCTTAGCTGATAATTTACCTCATCAAAACAGAGTACTAACCGAACTACAAAATGAAAATATGGTCTTATCCAGTTTGAAACCGACATTCCTAAATCGTCTTGTTAACTGAATTCCCAGAGATCAAGGTAAACTGATAATACGAGTAAACAAATAATGTTAACTAAACTTTTACATGAATCCTGCAGCAAAGTGCAAAAGCTGCCCAATTATGTATATCTTTACCATTACCTGCTGTTAAGTACTTTGAAATTTGTTTTTCTTTAGCAAGATAATTAGTAATTTCTCTTAAATAAATGTAATTTAATAATCCTTATTACTAGCACAATCAACACAAACCTACAAATAGACTACTGAAATTTCTAACAAATATAATCGACTACTGAAATATGTATTATACAAATGGTATAACTTAGGGAAGTGAATTTTAGCAATAAATGTCTTATCTCAATTGTTTATCATCGTACTTGAATAGTTTAAATGTTATTTTAATTCAGAATAATATAAAGTGTTTCAGATTTGAATGGGGTAACAATCTATTATCAAGATATTAATGACCAAAAATTAAAATGGCCACTATTTTGAAATTACAGGAATTATAATTTTAAAGAATATTTCAATCTCTTCTTGAGGTGTGTTAAAAAAAATATAGTAGATATGAAAAAGAAATGCATTGAATAAATGTTTCTTGAAACCTTTTTCTTATTTTAATGACCTGAAGACTCCTCAAGTTATGGCATTCTTAATGTTGTGTCAATAAGAAATAAAAATTAGGTTAAATTACCACAACTATTATTTTTTAAAACCATTAGTACTGTAGAAAAAGAGGTAAAGAACAAAAATTTAAATTAGATAACATAAATAATTTTTTTATGTAAGTTCATACACACACACTCACACACACTTTTTAGTCTGAATTTAATTCAAACTTAGTTATTCCCGAACAACATGTTTTTAAGTTACATTCCAAAAGATAAAAAACATATGTTGTCTACTCTAATCTAATAAGATATGTAAAATTAAGAAATTTAACTCAGGATTTTTGCTTTCTCTAAAGACACTACTGTGTCTGACACACAGATTCAGTTCAAAAATGCAATTATCTGTTTCGCACATAGTACACTTACAGAAGTAGTCGTCTGCAAAGTGAGAGTTTACGCGTAATTTAGCCTTGACTCATTTTAAGTATCGTAAGCCTATTTCGTGATAATTTTGTTTTAATTACTTGCACTCAGCAGTTCATATGAGTACATAACTCCCGGCTTTTAGGTTGAGGAATAGTTGATAATTTTTTTGTTGATCGGACGTGAGGATATTAAATGCACTATTATCGATCGGTATGAGTGTTATGTTAAATAGACTTTTTATCTTACAAGAGTAAAAAAATACTGGTACTGAGATTTCAGTCGAAGATTTATGAATTTAACTATAATTTTACAATCGGTCTCGATGAGCGTAAAAAAATTTAAAATAAAAATCGGGAATAAAATATTTTAACGCATCGAAATAAACGTGAAAAATAGTTCTTTTTTTCTATTAGTAGAGACTTAGATCGAGTTTAATTGAAATTTAATGAATATATTCAAAAGCCTCCAGGAGATTTAACGAATAAACCGGTAAAAAAGTATTTTTCACAGTTCTTAACGTTGCCCGACAAACGCACACCACGAACGGATGATCGTAATTCGTTTTTCATTTTTTTTTTTAGTCAAATAACTGGAGGCCGGTGCAGCCTGTCGCGTCGCACGTACAGTAATAGTGGCATCGTCGCACCTTTAAAGGTACTTTTCTCGATAACCGAAAGAAATATTGAAAAACACAAGAGATTTTTTTGTAGAAAATTTAATTTAATATACCGCAAGCGGTATCCGAATGCGATTTAAAAAACGGTTTGACCACAGTAAAGCCGAATATCGGCGAGGAATATAATTCGGCTGTTACTGCAAGCCAATAAAACGGCCACATCATGAAAAGGTGAAACGTTTCCTAACGGCAATGGTTCATTTTCTTTCTAGGTATAAAAACTATGCAAAAATTTCAGCGAAATTTAAATTTAGGTAAATTTTAATTAAAATTTTTTATCTAAAATTTCAGCTCGATCGGTTAAGCTTTTTTTTTGCGTGAAAGAGTAATAGACTCTATTATATGTAGTAATAGGCTATTAAAATTAGTTAATAATTTGTAATTGTTAAAAATCGGTAAAGCGGTTCTTGAGATTCAATTTAAACAATAAATACTAATATCATACGTACAAAGTACGAATAAGTTACACGCATTAGTAAATTAAGAACTTGTAATTTAAATTATACACGTACACGTGAGATCTTAATAACAAATACCAAATTACAAAAAAATACACCCTAAATTACACTTTAACTATTAAATTATATCAATACTGCTCGTGGGTAACTATTACAATTTGTTTTATGAAAGTAGAGGAAAAAACCAACAATTTCTTTTTTTCATGACATGTATTGAAAATAGACGAGCAATTTAAATATCGGATTCAATTTGCTAGATCATAGCTCTATCTTAATCAGTTTTGTCGTAACATACTGCGCGCATGCAAATCAATAATCAAAGACGACTACACGACTTTAAACCACTTTATTCTGCAACGGGTTAAAAAAAACTTTTTCACCGTTTTCCGATAATGAATTAAAAAAAGGCTGAACATGGTATTGTACGAGTATGTCTTTAACAACTCTGCTTGATGTCGGTCAAGTCATGATTATCAAAAAATTTATGCATCAATATTCCCAAATTTCGAATAAAAGGGTTTATTTATAAAGCGATCCCTAAAAAAACATATAATTTTAAAAAAAATCGTTTAAAAATCTTGAAAGAATAAAGTATAACTTTTATGAAAGTAATGAACAAAATTGCTTGTCATTTTGGAACGGAATATAATGTAGCTGCCAAAGCTACTTTAATTTTAATAGCCCTTTAAGTGATGAAGAAAATCAACCTTTTTTTTAATAATGAAAATTAAAAGGTAAGAGACGAAAAAAAATTATATTGATTCAGAGGTGGGGAATAAAATTTAAGAAACGTTTTTCTAAAAATATTCATAAATAGGTAAACTTTAACAAATTTGCTCAAGTAAAGGTTTTTCTTAATCTAACACCGCCTTCAATAGAGGATAGAATCACCAAAAAACTTTTCGGTATTTTAGGACTACGGTCTACAATTTAAAATTTTTTTAGATATTTCTTGATAGCTTTATACAGAATTATAAACTTTCAAAAAAAATCTTGAAAAATATTTAAACGAAAGGAAGATAGAGCAAAAGAATAATTTTTTTTTTGTCTTGTCATTTGACTGGTTTGATGCAGCTCTCCAAGATTCCCTATCTTGAAAAGAATAAAAAAACATATATTTCAATTTTATGAGCTGGGGATTGATTATTAGAAAAAAAAATTGGATTATTTATTTATATTTGCAATGTAGGTAATGAACTGGCTTTTTCGCAATATCCCGTCATCTTCTTAACAAATTTTGAAAAAAGAATTAATACAATCAATGCTCCATATATAGAAATATTTGAGCCGCATTTGAAGAAAATCGGCGTGAACAATCTTGAAATATAAAGCAAAAACAGTGCGACACACACATGTTCGCACATACATATACTTTTTTTTTTTTGTTTAGATGAAAACCTAAAATGTAAAGGTTTGCAAAAAAACCCGAAATCCCATTTTTTACATGATTACAATACTTTCTACTTTAATATAGCTTTCCGGCTGTATTAGCTGGATAAGTAATAAATCATCACTTTATCCGCTTTCATCTTTATAAACGCTAATTGAAATAAGAATTGGAAATTACATTTTAATCGAAGGTTTTAGTTAATTTAAAACGCCCGCATTTCAAATGGCCTTTTTCTCTTTCTCTTTTTCCTTGTTTCCATGTTTCATATCTATTCAGGAATAAACATGACATAACATAACATTTCACATAACGCTTCTTCAAGTCTAACTCTTGTCTTATAACATAACTCTTTTTTTTTAAGTGCTTCCTTAGCAAATTCCTATTCAGCTTTCTTTCGATTTTACTTTTACAATCTTATGCTAACACTAAATCTAAGATCCTGACTGTTTTAAAAATTTAATTCTTCCTTAATCTATGAATAACAACTACCACCTATTGAATATTCTGTGCTTCATCTATACCATCTGCAAACCTTATGAAATTTGCTTTGCTTCTTCCTCAGTCTTCTGCTACAGCATTTTTTCTCGTACTTTCAACATTATATTAAACATGGTCAGTATCCCTAACTTGCTTCTCTTCCTAGATCACACCACTCTGTTCAAGAATCATTTATTCTCACAGCTGTTAATTTGGTAGGCTTTAATTAATCTTTTATGTTTTTTGTCTATTCTTTGACTTCTTAATATTTCAGTTGTAATGAAAAATTACAAACACGTATTCCGAGTAAATGTTTTTCTTCATTCCTTTTATTTTTTTTTAATAACTCGATATGATATTTCCTCTCGGGTAAAATATACCAGAGATAAAATAGTCCCGTAATCAGATCTCCAAATGAGGACCACTGAAAAGATGTGATAAGAGAATATAAGAACCAGGAAATCTTTTAAGATGAATTACGGATTGTTAACAGGATTTAAATCTGATCGGCCAAGTAATTTAAAGTAATAAATGGATTGAGTAAAGGAAGGAATCGGTAAGTTGAAGTGGAAGTGGACGTTATGTTGGTAGGTCACTGACGTGGTCATCACAACAGAACCGAACATAGCGGTCGTCAGCAATCCAAGATGGATAACAGATGCGACTGGGGTGGCGGCGATAGGTTTTCCTACAATAGGAACTCTAGTCGGGAGATGTGGAGCTGGTCACGGATTTGTGTGGACGGACCTGGGAGATGTAGTGAACTTTGCGGCGTACCACTCGCCGAACGTCGACATTGGAGACTTTATTGAATTTCTTGAAGAACTAGATGAGAAAGCACTGAGTTTTAGAGGCAAGAAAATTCTTCTATCGGGTGACTTTAATGCAGAATCACCTGAATTTACGGGGACTGTTAGAAATGTAAGAAGCCAATATTCGGCTCATAAAGCCAGTGCCGGGGGACTAACATGTGTAAACACGTATGAGCCTACATTTTGGCGAAGAGAAGCGAGTTCTGTGATAGACTTGACGTTTATTTCGGAAGAACAATTGGCAACGGTTCATAACCGGCGAATAGTGGACGAGAAAACTATCGGATCATTCCTTAATAGGTTATGAAATAATGACAAGACCGTACTTTAATAAACTAGAAAAAATAATGACCTCCAAAAGAAGGTGTATTAGGTTTGCGGAAACAGTAGAGGAAATGCTAACAAATGTCACCGATCCTAAATAGTTAGTAGAATTCGTTAAAGAGGAGTGCGTAAGGCGAAAGTAATGGTAACGGTTCCAGATAGACGTCACGCATACTGGTGGGACTCAGACTTGGAGATCCTGAGGAAAAAACGTGGTCGGCAAGAAGGAGATTGCAACAGGCAAATAGAAGGAAGTGTTTAATAAGTAGAGATACTGCTAGACAAGGTAATGTGGTGGCCAGAGCGGCATATTCTGCGGCGAGACAGGTGGAGCGACTCGAGTAAAGGCCAATGGACAAGAAGGCTGATTAGGCGAGAACAGACCGTGGCTGGGAAAGGGGTTCGGTGAGCTGGAATTTTGGCTAACCTAATTCCTCACCGGCCACTGGTCTTTCAGGGCTTACCTCCACACGAGAAATATTGCTGACAGCCCTGAATGTGTGTATTCTGAACACGTCTTCTTCGAGTGCTGTAGGGATAACAAGCGCAGAGAATGCGAGGCAGTTACGGGTCAGCTTAGAGTGGATAACGTGGTGCAAGTGATGTTAATGGGAGCAGACAAATTTAACGTCGTTGCTAATTATGTGAACAAGGTGTTGAATAAAAAAGAAGAAGAAGAAGAAGCGAGGGGGTGAAAGACAGCCCCTTGTGGAGTCAAAATTAGTTCGTGTTCAGACGGATGGGCCGTGACGCTGAAGCGAAGGACTCCGGTAACCCCTGAGCTCGCGACGCGAAACACCAGTGCTCCAAGACGAAGAGTTGGCAATATATGTAATACGTGAGTATAATTCAAGGTGAGTAGTCAGTTTTTCAGTTGTCTAGCTTGTTGGTTAAAATACACAGTTAATTAGTGAATTAGAAGATAAAATAGTCTGAGAAGTAATCCGGTGAACTAAGAAGAAGTCAATTATTGGTGGCAGGGAGGGTTGAAGGATAGCCCTCAGTAGAGTCATCGTCTGTCCGTGCTTGCGAGGGTGGGCGGCGGTAATGAAGCTGTGACATCCCTGCTCTGACACCCGTAGGGTTGTGCTATACTTAAATGCAAAACCAGTCCCGGGTGGAGAGGAATGGTGAAGTAGGAGTTTTAGTAAGTAGGGTGCGAGCACACATAGGCTCTTAGCAACATCTAGTCAAACCCGTGAGAGTCCAACACTCCCCCACTTGTGTGGGGGGTATGTATGTATGTTCTTCGCAACATCGATTAAAAAAAAGAAATTAAGTGGAAAGCCATCGGGTTGGTCTAGCGGTTGATCTGAAACTGTACAAGACTACACTTTACTTACACTCATACATATCATGCTAATTCATCCTCTGAAGTAATACCTGACGGTGCTTCCAGAGGCAAAACAGAAAAATTAAAAAAAATGTTGAAGTGGAAAGACAAACAAATTTTTGGTCAGAAAATTATACTGAAAGTATTGTTTTAATAAAGATAGATTCAAAGGCTGAGTTTATAGCAGTTATAGAGATTTAATGACGACCATTTCATCGAAGATGAAGAGCTGTGAAGACACTGATGAAAAATATGTAGTAGGAGACAATTTGTACTACTGGAGTAGGAGAGAAAATGAGAAATAATTGAAGATTATCGGGTAGGTGAAAGTAAATGAATGAAGAACTAGTCTTTTATAATTTCTCACTAGGTATGAATTAATGACTGCAAAAACTATTTTTTTTAAATTATGAATGAAAATGTTACATATGGATATAACTAGGAGGTGTCTAAATATATGAAATTGAGTATTATATTATATTATGGTTGCATTGATATTAAAACCTTATTTTGGACTGCAAAGCACATCCAGGTATAAACACTGATTTTGATTAGGATTAAGTAATGATGAAGCATAGGTTGAAATTTAAAAGTTAAGAGAATGAAAATAAATGAGTGGGATACAAACAGACTTAGTACAAGAATCAAATAGCACACTAAGACAAGTATGAATCTCTTCCAGTTGCTTTTGAAGTTCTATAAGCAAGAAGCAAAACAGGAATTAAAAGACACAATCAAAGATTGAATTACTATCTAATAAAAATAAAGATGCTATGGTCTGGTGATTGTGTTATTTTCAAAAACCAAATATTAGTTAATGGAAATATTAAATGGGAATATTGGTTTATTACTAAACTACTGACATTCAGAAGTTCACTTTGAAATTAATTATGTTTAAAACAAAGATAATGAATTACTACAAAAAGGAAAGTAATGTGGAATTAAATATGAAGAAAAAGGAACACAAAAATTTGCAGAATTTAGTTATTTAGCTAGTAAAATTTCAAAGGATGATTACATACAGTAGATATTAAAAGCAGGCTTATTCATCAAGGGTACCTTACAGAAATTCTGTTAGAATCAAATACTGATTTAAGAATTAACCAGAAATTGTTGAAAACAGTTGTGTAACAGCAAATATAGTACAGAAATACACAAAACAGGACAAAAAAAAAAAAAAACAAAGCATTTGAAATGTCTTGTTACAGAAGTTTGGAGAAAATAAAGTGAGTTAACAAAATTTAAAATGATGAGATCTTATGAATAGCAGGAAGGGAGATAAATTTATTGCAGAATCTTTTAATGACAGGAACTAACTTTACTGCAATAAATTAAGATATCAGATAGATATTTTGACTTGATAATCGAGTAATATATAAAAAATGAAAACTCTAAAGGAAAATTAAAACTGGAATGTCAAAGTTAGATGATTGGCACGGAAAATAAATTAATGGAGAATGAAAGTATTGTTGACTATAATAAATGAATGAATTTTTGTAGTTCTGATAACATCAGAATTACAAAACTGAGTCGTGAAAGTCATCAATATTAGTAAATTTATAGCGCAAGCTTTGTTAAAAATATAAATAAAATTAACTGTTAAGTCATCAAATTAAATTATAAGTTAGTGTAAAATAAATTTTTATTGTTATTTTTAGTTTAATGTACATTAATTAAATTTAATGAAGTTTTACTATATATGAAATTTGTTTTTTAAATAATGGAATATTTTGTAACAAAAGATTTAAAAAATATTTAATTTCCCAATTAATTTTATGCTTTCTACCTGCAATGGATAAAATGATGGAGTATGAGACTAATGAATACCTACTTTCAAAAGGGTTAACCTAATGGTACCCTTTTCTACAGTTATTACTCATGGAACAAGTCGATAAATGAAATAGAAAATGGAATGAAATACAAAATGTATATAATACTGAAAAAATAAATCTTAACAATCCTCTTTGGTATTTAACAATCCTTCAAATACTAAGGCATCTGTTACATCATTATATCATATGATTAAATACAACTTCACAATACTTAAGTCGATGGAAAGAAGCTAATATTTTAACAATTTCTAATACTGAAAAATGATTCAAGAGATTTTAGGCTTTCTATAAGGCTGCTTCCTACTCTGTCAATGGCAAAAAAAGTGTTCATAAAATGATTATTTGTAAGTCATCCAACTTTAATTAGTTTGGCTTTCCTGTTGTACATGCCAATAGTAACAAATTAAAAGATTATAATTACAGTCTATTAATATAAATTACTATTACTAAAACATTCCAGGAAAAATTTCAGATAAGTCTCACAAGAATTGTTCATCATCATAAGCTATAAATATTGATTTGAGCAAAATTATTAATACGTATAATTAAACAATTATTTTAAAAGGGCTGGTTAACATGAAATTTTCAATGTTATATGAATTTCGGCCCATTGGGCTGGTCCAGTGGTAAACTTGTTGCAAAAACAATTGTTCAACAAATTATTTTTGAAGTTGAAGGTTCTGAGGTTCTAATCTGAGTAAAAATTAATTGCTTTTATACAAATTTAAATATTAGACAGTGGATACTTGTGTACTTTGATGGTTGGGGTTAAATTAATCACATAACTCAGTAATGGTCAGCCTGAGTCTGTATAAGACTACACCTCATCTCATTGGGCTATGATGGTGTTGGTTATTGTTTATTAGTGTAACAGATTGCAACATACACAGAAGGGATTGTAATTATATATGTATATAACATTTTTATTTTTATTTTATATTTGTGATAAGAACAGTAATGATAGATACTAAAAAAAGTAATATTTAAATAGAAGTAACAATAAAAAAAAAAAAAATCTTAATTTGTTTTACATTTGCTATTGTGAAATATTTCAAACTTTAATATAATTTTATCCTTTATTGAAAGAAATCTATTCCTTGAAAAGTTCTTTATTATTTTTTTAAATTACTAAGTTTATATAAAAAAAACTGATAACAGTTGTTGGACTTTCCCATCGCACGGCTTTTTTTTATGCATGGCTTACACACACAACTTAATTAAAAATATTTATAATTTTATTTAAATGTAATATTTTTTGCTTATTTAATTCAATGATTCTAACTAAAGCGCACAAACATAATGTATTTAATTTTTGTGGGTAAGGCGGTACTAGTGGCCATTTTAAATACTTTTTTACACTTTAAATATTATTCACTTATTTAATTTTACCGCTCACCTGTGAGTTACAGCAGGCGACTACAGCAGTCGAGAATTCTAAGGTTCAAATACTAGTAAAGGCATTACTTTTATAGAGATTTGAATACTAGATCGTGGATACCGATGTTCTTTGGTGGTTGAGTTTCAATTAACCAAACATCTGAGGAATGACCTGAGACTTTACAAGACTGCACTTCATTTACATTCGTACATGTCATCCTCATATCCTCTAAGTAATACCTTACTGTGGTTCTGGAGGCTAAAACAGAAAAAGAAAGAAAACAACAACAGCAACTGTATGTCAGTGCTACACTAGGGCTCCTTTTGGTGGGAGGGAGTACTAATGACACACTATACTCACTTAGACATAAATTTATTTAGAGCATTTTTTGGGGTGGGGATATGATTTTGCAAAAATGTTTTCTTGGAAATATTACTTTTTTTAATTGTTAATAAATTTGCCTAAGAAAAATAAGACCTTAACTAGGTGGAATCTCGAGATACTGAGGGTAACCTTGTTTTACAGCCTCACCCCCTTGACCTTTTAAATTGAAAATTTAATTGCCCCATATATAGAAGTAAAATTATAAAAGTTAATATAATTTATAATGTAGGATTTTGAATTTAATTATTTTTTTAAAAATAATCGTAAATTTGGTTTTGTTCATTATATGAAATGCATTATTAATAATATAAGAACCAATTTAATAAATAATAATAATGATGAGAAAATTTTAATCTATAGTGAAATAAAATTAACTAAACTTAGAAATCTTAAAATCATGAAGCAAGTACTTAAATAACATGGCTGCTTACAATTATTTTTTAACGTGTTTTTAAGGTGTTTACCTACGAAATAAAAGTATTAATAAAGAGAATACTGTGTATTTATTTCTTCGTCTAACAAAAGCATTTGATACAATAAATCATGAGGTATTAAATAAATTAGAAAAGGGTACTTATCAGCATGAAATTATTTGAAGAGCAACCGATCTGCAGTAGCTTAACTGTAACTTAATCTGTAGTTTGTCAGTTGTTAGATGGCAAGAAAAAATAAATTAAAAATATAATCTAACTTTATAAAATAAATAAATATAATCTAACCAAACTTAACCTACGCTCGGTTTGCTCCCTGGTCAAGGTTAGCGATTATATGTATACTTTTAGATTTATTTATTATACAGTGTACCTTCAATTTACGCGGGTGTTACGTTCCCGATAATTTTCGGGTATAATGAAACACGTAAACTGAGACTCACATTTAATGCAGAAATACAGGCTAGGTTCTTGTTAAGTTATACAGTAAATTTTTGTACTTTATTTTACTATTTTATTATTACAGCATAATTGTATTTATTTTAATGATATAACAATACAATATATGTATTTAAAAACAAAAAAATATGTACTATTTATTTATTCTCTCCTTTCAGTGACGCCATCTAACAACTAACTACAACTGAGTACTACAGATAGGCTGTGGGAATCTTCTTGAAAAGTACCAAACTATTCAATTACTATTTTGAGCCACAGTTTAGCATGCACATGAAAATAGTTATAACAGAAGAACAAACACAAAAACATATATCATACCAACATATTTCACTGAATTTTGTAAATCAACATCTCAGATAGTTATGCCAACAATTCTAATCAAACTTCCATATAATGACAGAAACTTTAAGGCAAATTCTCGATTCTCAAAAAGTAATAAAAGAATCATCATTAATAAAAATAGCACATAAAAGTAAAGGACAAATTATATATCATACACTACATGTAATTATTCATTACTTAAGCGGTACATAAATACAATACATACATTAAACATACACAATATCTAGAATAAACAATTCTAAAAAAAAGAAAAAAGTTATATTCAATAAACTTTATTCGCGGGAGTTAAACATAACCTAACGAATCCGTTAATTTCACTGTCAATTTAGGTTTAGTGACTTAAAACTGAAGGTAAAATCGATACACAGTAAATGTAAACTTAAATACTATCGATTATCGATGGAATACATTAAAAGTAAATTAGGAGTGTAAAAATATGAAAGCACATGAATTGCAAACAGCAAGCAAGTGCACGCTGTGTTACACCCATAAACAATGTTACAAATTAAATATAATATTTAAACAAACTGTTATATTACAAAAGTGTATATAATTTTCTTATTTCCACTTTTGTTCTTATTTTTTGTAAATAGGTAAATAAAAAAATAAATTTTCTTTGTAATTAAAATATGTATATTTATTTCAGTTTCTGATAATTATAAATTAATAATGAAGAAAAAACTGAGTAATAAGGAAATATATAAAACTGCATCACATTAGTCAATTTTAGATTTGAAAGAGTTGCCATCACTGAATTAAAAAGTGTAAAAATATTACTGTGCGAAATAAATACTAATAAAAATAAAATTATACAAGCCCAAATAAACTTTGGCATTTAATCATTAAATTATTCATTTACTGTTTTACACATTTTATACTAGAGACCCTAAGAAATTATTCTGGCATAAACTCATTTGTCTAGTGTTGAACTCATCATCGCAAATCAGCATTTCAAAATTGAGAGTTCTAAGCTTCAAATCCTAATAAAAGTAGTTCCTTTTATACAGATTTTAATACTAGATTGTGGATACCGGTATTTTTTGGTGGTTGGGTTTCAATTAACCACACATCTCAGGAATGGTTAACCTGAGACTGTACAGGACACTTTATTTACATTCATGCATATCAAGCTGATCGGACACACATTTTCGTGAAAGGATGAGCATGCCGTTTGAGTAATACTGAGAAACCTCTACTATTCAATTCCGACTGAGTTCATCAAGAATGAAATTGGAGATTGAGGACATAGGGTACAAATTATAATAAATGCCCGTCATTGCATCACGAAAGAACCGTTGTCTACTTTCTTTGTGAACCTTGAGCCTGATGAGAACAAGATATTCTATGTATGAGACATCGCAAACTGTGGCGTCACATTCAAGACACCCAGAAGAGCTCAGGATCTAGTCTAATGCATGAGATGTCAACAATACAGACATACAAAGAATAATTGTATGTGACCTTTCCGGTGTGTGAAGTGTGTAGAAGGACACAGGACTGCTGACTGTCTAGAAAACACCAAAATAATCCTGCTGTTTGCGAATTTTGCTATTCAGATAATCCGGAAAATTATAGAGGTTGTAGAGTGTATATTGAGATCCTAGAGAGAAAGCAAAGGCAGAAAGTGCTAAGCTTCAAGGGTAAATGGTTGTGCGTATGTGCCTAGGAAGAAACAGTTGACTTCATTTAATTTGAGCAATGCCAGTTTCCCTTCTTTAGGCCAAGAGAGTCAGGGATCCAAACAGATAATAAATAATCTTTAGATCTTATGCCGCAATTGTGGGATGGAGTGCTTGTGAGGATCCAGAGTAAAGATAACAAAAATTGACTTCAAACAAGAGTTTTTTACAACAAATTGGAAGCCTTAAGGCTTAATCAACAAGGTGATAATCAAAATCTGTTAATGGCCAGGTTTCTTAGAATACTACTTGGAATATTAATGATCTTGCTGCTTGTAGACAAAAATTAGAGACAAATATCTTTACAGAATTGTTAGATATTTTCCTACTCTGTGAAATTCACATCACCGATCGAAACCTTTTTCTTAGACATTACTCTATATATACTACTAACCATCTGGGAAGAGCACATGGGTGCACTGAGTTGCTTGTAAGGAATACAATAAGACATCATTAACTGTCTAATTTAAGCAGTAATTTTATCCAAGCAACTTCAATTAGACCTTCATTTTAGACTGATTTGGGTCTCAAACTATTGGCAATCTATTGTCCTCCTACACATATGATCTCAAGTGAGTTATTCTTTAAGTTTTGGAAACAGTGGGCCCGTGTTTCATTGCAAATGGGGGCTGGAATTCTAAACTTGTTCATTTGGGTTCACAACTTTCAACAACCCGAGAAAGAGCTTTAAGGAGTTGTATTAAGGACTTGCAGCTCAATGTGATCTCCAGATAATCGAATCTGAATAAGGTACCGAACCTATTAGACTTTCATATGACTCCTGGTGTATTGTCTGTACTTCTGTGAGGATTGGCTACAACTCAACGTCTGATCATTTGCTGGTCCTACTCACTATAAGCATGCTGATATTTAGGAAGAAGAAATCCCCGATTCTAAACACAGTAACAGGGCAGATTGGGAGTCTTACAGGAGCTGGATCGAGGATGAAGTGGTTGTACCCATTGAATTGAAATGTTTGGCTGATATAGACTATGCGACTGAACACCTACCTTGACATTGCAGGAGGTAGCCTGGTGCTCAACACCTGGAGATAAACATGAATGGAAAGGTGAAACAGACTATCCATGGGAGGTAATGAACCCTCATTTCAACGAAGAGGCATCTCAGGAGATGTTGCTGGAAACAAGTGGATAGGACATTTTTAAACAGGGCTGCTCGGAGGTTAAAATGTGTGCTAAATAGTCTTTCAAGGAGGAGACATTTAAAAATTACTTTGGTAATCTTTTACCTTCAAAAAGATGACTACTGTTTGTAGAAGGACACAAGGAAATTTCAACGACCATTGTCTAAATTCCCTCCACTTAAGAAATCAGGTGGATCATGGGCAGAGTGAGAAGGCCAACCTGTTTGCTGTGGAGATGTGATCGGTCTTTCAACCACTACATTTACAGCTCTACAGTCTGGTGAATAGAATGTTATGAACTTCTTAAAGAACCCAATTCCGATGAGTTTCCAGTAAAGCTTTTCTCATCGAGGGAAGTGCTAAAGGTGATTGAGAAGGAGAAAACTCACATAAAGCACCTTCGTTTGACTTGATTATCAACAAAATGTTTTCTATGGTCCCCTGTAAGGTCATACATAATTTATATGACTCAGTTGTTTAATGGTATCTTTTGAATGACATGCTCTTTGTCAGAATGGAAGTTATCCCAAATAGTGATGGTCCCTAAGTCAGTGCATGAGAGGTGTCCTCATACAGCCCAAAAACCTATTACATACAAGGTATTCAAAAGGCTATTCCTTCTGAGATTGTGGCAGTTTTAGAGCAGGGACAAGTTATTACTGATCACCAGTTTGGTTTCTGCAGTGGTCACTTCTCCACTGAACAAATACACATGATCATTCATTTTGTCACCAAATGCTTAGAGGAGGAAACTTTTGTTCTGCTGCCTTTCTAGATATCCAGCAAGGTGCTGATAACATCTGTCTGCTATACTAACTAAAAAGAAGTCTAACGCAACCATTCTATCTGATATTACATAGGACAGTCGCTTTTCCCAGATTAAATATAAGATATTATCTGATTTCTTTTGTTCCTCGGGTGTTCCCCAGGGCTCAGTGTTGGAGTCTATCCTCTAATCCATCTTCACAGCGGATATTCCTGTTATGAATGGAGCAATAGTGGTCAAATGATGCAAGTAGTCTATTGCATTGTTTGCTGGTGTTATGGCAGTTATGACCGTCGGTGATAATCCAACTCAACCCTCAGTTACGATGCAGTCGGGGAAATAAAAAATACGGGTGAATCAAGTTTTGTTAACTCATATGATTTTCTCTATGAGAAGGGGTGATTGCCTTGGAATCCATTTATATGGGGGTTGTATCCCGCGATTTGAGAGTATACAGTATTTAGGTATTCACTAGATTGTCGTCTACCACTGAAGGTTCATATTAAAGAAAAAAAGGAAGCAGGTAGGTAGCAAATTAAAGGAGCTGTATTGGTTAATAGAAAGGAAAATGGAATTTTCCTTATCTAATAAGCTACTTTTGTACAAAGTGATCATAAAACCAATTTCGGTACACAGAATCCAACTTTTGAGTACTACAAGTACCAGCAATATTGAGGCTATTCAGCATTTCCAGAATAAATTTGTGAAATGCATAACCCAGGTGCCATGGTTTACTTGGAACAACAAAATCCATGAGTACTTAGGGTTACTGTATGTTCAGGAAGAAGTAAATCGACTGGCAACAAAGTCCAAAAATAAGCTTAATGACAATGTGACCATCTAACTGTTAACCTCTTGGGCAATGGCAAAGGTGTTAGACTGTTAAAGCAGCTAAGGTACATGTATTAGACGTAGGAAACTAATAGTGATAATCAGGAAGAAGCTTCTATTCTTGAGTTGTGCTTCATCTAAGTATTTATGTTAATCTTTATGTTTCTGGTATCATTTGTTCTTATGTTACTTTTTCTTTTACCATGTAGTTTTATTCATATTACTGGACTTCCTCTGGATTCTAGTATTTAGCTGTGTTGACTTTATTATTGCACATGATTTACTATTGGTATTTTTAGAATGTATTTAATTAAGGCGTTTCAAGGAAATACCTTACACTTGCTTATTGTGATGAAATCTACTTATGGTTTCTACCTATGAAGCTGATTGTAAGAAATGAAAAAATAAATTATCACTTGTCATAACGATTATGAACTATTTCATACTCTGTATGATAGTTGTGTAATGTGTAATACTGGCTGATAGGTTTGAAAATTTAATTAAAATTATATTTAAATTGAATATTTCATAAAAATCTGAGGATGATATTATATTCTCTAATCACTTTTCTATTAACCAAAGCAATGTCATTTCATTGTAGAAATTTCTGTTTAAAAACTGAAAGGAAAAAATATTAACTTCTAAAAATAATTCTTTATAAACGCGTAATGATTTTTTCTTTTTTAATACTTTTTCAGCTGAAGTGTATAAATACCAACAATTTATTAAGTTATTGAGCATTTCCAAGTAACTGAAATGGATAAAAATAATGTTCATTTTGATAAGCTGAGTAGGAAATGGTGAATAGTAGTAATTAAGTTGGTAGACCAGACAAGTTGATAGACAGATATTTTGACCAGACAAATTGCTGAGTAATCATTTATCAGCTGAGTTCATAGCTGAAAATTAAAGAAATATGTATAAAAAAATAAATTAATAACTAATAGTAAAATTCTATAATAATTAATTTTTTAAAAAATTACAGCATTCCTGCTAGCAGAAAATGGATATGACGTATGGTTGGGTGATTTAAGAGGAAACACATACTCCAATAGCCACAAAACACTAACTCCAAATGATCCAAAATTTTGGAATTTCAGGTAAGAATATATTATTAAATAATTTGTGATAAAGCATCTGTAAAAGTAAAATAATATTAAATTGTTATTTTTTAAAAACATTTGATTAATTTTTTGGTTTATTTATTTATTTTGCCACAAAATAAATAATGTTTTACAATATTATTTCATGTACAATAGTTAACAACAATACTGAATTCATAAAAACGTTTTTGCCATTTCTTTCTGATCAGATACAAAACACCTAATGAAATACCTAATTACATGGTATAAAATTTAATTTTTTATACTAATTTAATCAGATAATTTTACTTTTGTGTAAATAACTTTAAAAAATAAGTATCTAAAAAAAGCTTCTATATTCAAGAAATTTGCACTTTTGAATTTAGTCTATTCTATGGAGTACTGGTAATGTCTCACCATTTCATATAAAAGTCCCTGACCTGAAGCCTGATCTATTTGGCATTTTTCATTTACTAAAGAATTTTTATACTATCATTCAATAGTGAATTGTTTATATATAATTAAAAAAAAGAAGTGATTATTATGTAGGAAGTACATCTTATCTGTTTTCTGTTACATTCAATGGAATTGATTCGTCAGTTAGAAGGAACTACCAATTGAATTACTAATTATTTTTCTAATCAGTTAATAATGTCATGTAACAACATAATCAGTAGAAATTCTGAGAAACTTACTAAACTAAATAATATTAACATTAATAGCTAAGATTTATGAAAAAAAAATTATCATTTAAATTAAATATTTTTCTTTTTTTAGTGTACATGAGATGGGAGTTTATGATCTACCAGCAACAATAGATTATATTTTATCACATACCACATATGACAGTTTGCAATATGTTGGACATTCACTGGGTACAACAATGTTCTTTGTAATGTGCTCAGAAAGACCAGAATATATGAACAAAGTTCGGCTTATGTTTGGTTTGGCCCCTGCAGCTTTTTTTAAACGTTCACCTAGTTTGCTATTTAAACTTGCTCGACAAATTAATACTTTGTATCAGGTAAATTATTAATTATTATTTATTAGAAATTAACAGTTTAACATGTGAATATGACGGATGACAGTAACATAATAGTATAAGATTACGCAGTGGCTCTTGTGTGAAGTTTAACATGTGAATATGACGGATGACAGTAACATAATAGTATAAGATTACGCAGTGGCTCTTGTGTGAAGTACTCATTATCATCTACTGTTCTGCCTGGCAGCAGGTTCCTTATACCATCACTGTCTCCATGTATTTCTGACCCAAGCCTTCTCCTTTGTCCTTTTGTACCCGATCTTTACCTCATCTATTAACTTCATCCTTCTTCTTCCTCGCTTCTTTTCTCCTTCTACTGAGCTTTCCACTGAAGTTATCAAGATTCCACTTCCTCTAACCACATAACCAAACTAGTTTCTTTTCCTTTCATGTACTTCCTGCATAGGTGCTCTTTCTTCTTTACTTCTGTTCATAATTTCCTCATTTCTCATTTTAACTGCATCTTACTTTCAAGTTTATTTCCCTCTTCCTCATCGTACATGTTTCACTTCCACACAACAGGATTCTCCTTATATAAAATTTGGCTAACCTTTACTTTAACTCTAAGTTCAAACCTATATTACACAGTAATTTCCTCTGACTTAAGGTTTCTTTTGCTATTACTATCCTTCCTTTTATTTCCATTGTGCTCTTCTAGTTCTCTGTCACCAAGACTCCAAATATCTGTAATTTTTTACTTTTTCTATCACTTGTCCTTACCAATAAATCCTCTTTTTTTAATTCTATTATTTTAGGTTTTCCTGCAGTTTAATGTACAAAATACTGTTTTGACTAAATGTGTTAAAAATTCCTCATTCAATTACTTCTTATCATTAAATAATTTTATACAAGAAGTACGTCTGAAATGTAAATATAATCCTGTTAAAAAAAAAAGCTATTTTTTAAATAGCTACATTTTTACGAATGAAACTACTTTTCTCTACAGTCATTATGCCCAGACATTTGCTATGTTTTAGTGCAAGTTTCTGTATCTTTAAAGATCTAACTATCTCTTTATCTTGTATAGCTTGCTTTCTTAAATGAACTGGTTAAAGAAACTTCTTCAAGGTTAGAAACAAACAGCAATTAGTTGGTGCTGAGTTGAGAAGTACGGGCTAATCTGTCTAACTTTTACATCTATGTCAGTTAATATAATAATTAGCAATATTATGAAGTAAGACTGCTTTCTGCTCAGCATGCCATGTTTGCTCTAAATTACATACCTCACAACATACTGCTGTGCTTATTGTTGTAACTTGTAGCAAATATTCGACCACCAATATTCCCTTCTGTTACCAGTCACTTTGGAAATAACTTTCCATTTTGATAATGTTTACTTGAATGTTTTCTTCTTTGGTAATTTCACATGCCAGAAGTGAATACTTAATATTCCAGTGGTGGCACGCCACTGCAAGTATTCACTTCTGGAGTATTATACGATCATTTGATGTATTACTGTCCTACTCGTGGGTGAAACTAGAAACTGTCTAATCTTAGAAACTTAAGGTAAGAAGGAAATTGTCTCTGTTAATGACAAGGCATTTAGCAAAAGCTGTGCAGTCTACGGGAGTTCTTTGGTTGTGTTATTCAGCAGTCATAATTAGTTAATTTACAGCTTTGCTCTGTATATAGGTTGACCCAATGTCAGAAACAAAGAATAGTAATAATTATAACATTGTCTGATATGATAAGTAGTTTAAGTTACTGGTTAAGGTAAATGCAGCTCAACCAAGCTACCACCTAATGTGGTATGTATTTTATTTAATTAATAGATATTTTAGGATGTAAGAGTGATGGACATACAATTTGACTACTATACAATTAAGCTGTTTAATCTTCTAATATTTTATTTATTACATTTAATTTACTAAAGTGGTAACACTCAAAAAATTTTGTATCTATATTATTACACAACCCAGCAGGAGGTGGCAGGGGTCAGAATGTTTTTTTTTATAGATTACTTCCTACCAAGAAGAGGCAGTATATGTAATACATCATTTCTTAAGAAAAATTGTATTTATATTAAACTTTTTGCTCTACACTATCTGTTTCAGTCTTTCTTATGACTATAAAATATATAAGTTATAGTAATTGTTATTTCAAGAATAATGGTGACCGTTAAACTACCACCAGTCCAGTGATGAATAAAGTAAAGATATGACTTGCAAGGGTAAAAATAAACCTTTTCCATTTTGATGGGCTTGGCTCACTGATTTGCAAAAAGAAGGTTGTGGGAAAACAATGTTTCAATTCTCATTTTTCTTCAAAACCTTCAATCAGATTGTGATTCTTGAAAATGACAATCACTACACAACTGGACTGGTTTATATCTCATATCAGGTCATCTACAACTATTTCAATTATGTCAGTAATATGAATAATTAAATCTTCAATACTTTCAGGACTCAGATGGATCTGGACGTCAGATATTACCAAGATCTCAATTAACTGGATTACCAGCATCTATCTTTTGCCGTACAAGTAGTACAACACAAAATATATGTCTCATTGCTTTATATTATTTAGCAGGTTTATCAAGTTTAACAGATTTCTCACAAATCGATAAGGTACTGCAATCACCATTAAAGTAAATTTATATTTTCATTTAATTTTAGTTGTAGTTTTATATTAAAAAATATTACGGTTAACACTTCGAAGACAGAGTTTATATTTTCAATTAAGGTTGTGAGAAACAGCAGATAAATACTGAGATTCAAGTATAACCTAAGTATCACAGAATCTTACATATAAATTCAAAATACTTCTACAAATAATCCAGACCAAGCAAAGGATATAAACATACACCCAAAGCAGTGATTCAACAGAAGGTATTGGGGATTGTTAGTATGATTTTGTAAAAGATTGGGGAAGTAATAATGTATTGTAGGAAAATTCATGATGTGTTTTTTCTTCTAATTCACAGCTAAATGGGGCTACATAGTTTAAAAAAAACTAATGAATATTATAAAAAATACAAATGGATGCAGATATTAGCATTGATTATCTGCATAGATAAAAGTAAAGCTTTTCTAAAAAACATTTTAACTATATAAAGGTTTATAAAAAAAAACTTTATATTAAATCGATTCATTAAAAATAACTAATTGTAAGTTTAAATTTTTAAAACACTTTCTTTTTTGCTTTAAGCGACACAATTTTCTTTATGAGCAATTTTAAATCAAGCGATTCACGTATCTGATATTTAACTGAGGTCATTGCTAGTGCTGATAGTCTTTCTTGTGACATGGTTGATCGTAAGTAATTTTTTATTAATTACAATTTTGAAAATGAATGTTCACCACTAGCCAGTGACACAGGTAGAGTTAAAAAATATGAAGTAAAATTACAAGATCTGAACAAGTTGAAGTTAAATTATTTCCATAAATGTATTCCAACACCTCAGCGGGACTCATTTCGGGGTTTAAATATATTTCTATTGCTCTTAATTCTTAAAAAAGCTCCTTTCCATTAATATCCTATCATTTTTCTGTTGGATCTGTCAGCTTTGACTGCAAATCTGTGCAATGTTCTTGTAAATTTTCGTTACTGATATTTTTTATGCTGCTAATATTGTATAACATTTAAAAAATGTCTGTATGCTTTTTAACATTTCAAATCTATCCTGTAATGCGTTTATTGTTGTATACAACAAAAATGCGTTTATTGTTGTATCATAATCAAAAAGAAAAAGAAAATTTTAAAACTGTTTTCAGTGTTTGGGATATTTTCATCATGATGTTCGTAATCACACATAATTTTCTTTTTCTTATCCTAGATGAATTTGTTTTTGGAAATTCTGTATCGGTGCCAATAACTGAAGCCACTTCTCTTGCTTCCGGAAGAATTTTAACGAATTTTTCATCAGATCTTAAGTCTATAAAATATTTTAGAACTTTTTTAATGCTTCCGAGAGGCAGAATGTTAGGCCTCTCGGAAACAATTTACTTTGTTGATCCTGTTTAATATATTGTGCCATATAAAAATTGAACGTACGAATTTAACGATTGTATTTTTGTATCTCAAGACCATTCGCCATAGTTCTAGTATTCATGTCTCTCGTTTCGTCTTCACTTATTTCTACCGACGTATCAAAAATTTCATCGATTTGGGTTTTAAGATGAATAATGGCCTCTATCCAACTTCCCCATCGCGTTCCTGATAAAGATTTCAACGTGAATTTTGACAGTTTTGTTGATAAAACGTTCCATCTATAATCGGATGAAGAGAAAAACGCATGATAGCTCCTGAACAAGATTAAAAAAATTTAGTTTCAAAAGAAATTTTTGTAGCATCATTTACAACTAAATGAAGGCTGTGAGCTGAATACGGTACAAAAAAATCTACGATTTAAATCTATTTTTTTTGAAGACCATTCATTTTTCCTTTCATGTCTGCGCCGTTATCATAACCTTGTCCTCTTAAATCTTTTCTGTCTAGTTTTAGGTCTTCAAATTTTTTAAATATGAAGTTGTCCAGTTGTGTCTGTTATGGGACAGACCCCCAGAAAACGTTCATGGATTTCTACTGGAGCTGCACAAGAAACAGAACGAATAATAATTATTTGTTCAGTGTGAGACACGTCTAGCGTACAATCTAATATTATAGAAAAATATTTGAATTTTCGTACCGTTTTAAGTATTTTTGTTCCTATTTCAGTGGATATTAATAAATTTACTCCATTTTGAATTTCGAATCCAATATAGTGTGGTAGATTTTTATAATTGGAATGCTGAATTCGACAAAGGTTTCACAAATGTCGGACGGCGAAAAGGAATTCCTGGTGTTCCTTTGTGCGTGAGCAGGGGAACAAGGATCCATGGGGAGTCGTCTGTAGGAAATTGTGACACAAGCAACGTAAGGATGTTCTTCTGTCTGCCTTCCGACCCGGTTTGGCGTAATTTCGGATATGTCTGAGGTATTACACAAAATACTTGACGATTTACTGCCTGACGATAATGAAGCTGGAGAAACCGCATACCATCTGCGGGTACGGCGTGAGCTTGCTCATTTCGAGCGGGTGCAGTATCCTTGGAGATTATCGATGCTGAAATGCATGAAGTATCTGCAGTTTAGGTAGGGGCAAGGCCCCTTGCCGGCCTCCGTGGCGCGAGTGATAGCGTCTCGGCCTTTCATCCGGAGGTCTCGAGTTCGAATCCCGGTCAGGCATGGCATTTTCACAAACGCTGAAATTCATTCATCTTATCCTCTGAAGCAATACCTAACAGTAGACCCGGAGATTACAAAAAAAGAAAAGAGAAAAAAAGGGCCCCAGGGGCTTCTATGAAATAACCACAAAACTCCTTGTTCGCTGGGTTGGGGAACAATCACACGCGTGTTTAACAAATTACTGTTTGGTGGATACTTCCCGGTATGTTGGAAGAAGGGTATTGTTAAATTGTTGTTTAAAGGAGGCAACAAGGATCCTATTCTTACTTCGTCGTATAGGCCCTTGACGTTGCTGCCGGTTATTGGTAATGTCTTCGAAAAGGTTCTGTACCTGCATATAAATGAGAGGCTGATCTCACAAAGCTGAGTGATGGAAAATCAGTACGGGTTTCCTCCCGAAAAGAGTACCGAGGACGCCATACTCCGCGTGATGAGTGCGGTAAGAGCTAGCGAGGAGGAATATGTTCTGGGAATTTTCCTGGACATCTCCGGTGCGTCTAATAACCTGCGGTGGCCATCTGCCGTTTATCAATTACAAAAGAGACAATGCACTGATAGTGAACTGCGAGTATGCAAAATTACTTCAGGCATCGGGATGTGCTGCTCCGCGAGGGCGGGCATGAGGTAGGCAAGACACTGTACAAGGGTTGTCCTCAGGGCGGGGTGTTTGGTTCAATGTTATGGGTGCTGGAGCTTGATTCCCCTTTGCGGCTGAGATTGTCCGGCGGATGTCTCATCGTGGCTTATGCCGACAACGGGCTCCTGCTGGTCGAAGGAAGCTCGCGAAGGGAAGTTGAGTTGCGAGCCACCCAGGTATGCAGGGTACTTGAGTTGCGGGGCCATCATTATGTTATTCAGCCCGGGGAAGACCACGATGATGCTTCTTAATGGCCGTTTGGCAGTGAGGCATCAGGTTCGTGTTTCGATGTCAGGCCTTCGTATTAAATATGTTCAAGTTCAAAAGTATCTCGGGATGTTTCTCGACAAGAAATTGCAGTGTGACGAGAAATTGCTTGATGAGAAATTCCTGTATAAGGGCGTGTGCGAGGCAATTATGCTATTTGCGGCGCTTGTTTGGGCGTATAGGCTAAATTTAAAAGCTATCTGGGTGTATTATTAAAAGCTCAACGCCTTATATTATTAATGGTAACGGGAGGTAACCGTACTATTTCGCGGGAGGCAATCTTGGTAATTGCAGGCGTGAAACCGATAGATTTAATTGCGTCAGAAAAGCAGCAGCGTTATGTTGCTAAGAAGTCAGGTGAATTGACTTCAGAAAAAATTCGCGAGTTAGAACGGCATGGTAATCCATTATGGCAGGCCAGATGGGATGAGGCAGCGGGTGGGCGTTATACGCATGATCTCTTCCCAGACGTTGTTGGTTTGCGGGGCGCTCCTTGGGTCCACCCTAACAAGTATGTGACGCAATTTCTTTCTGGTCATGGCGCCTTCTGAGACAGACTCTAGGGATTTGGCCTGGTGGATTCAGATGTGTGTCCAGGTTGTGGACAACTAGACGACATATACTATGTAATTTACGAATGCGTGAAATACGAACTTTTGCGCACGGAGTCTATTTGTCGGCTCGACATTAGATCTCCGTGAGAATTGGAAAAACGGGGCCGAATAAGTAATTGTTGAAAATTTCATCGGGTATCTGGCAAGAGAACAAATGGATTGGAGGGAATTTAGGGTGCCGCTTGGTCTTTCCTGTTTAGTAGTTTTTTGTTCTGGTGTTATGAGGTTTGATGTTTTTGTAGTGTTTTGTTTATTTAGTTTTATTTTTGAGTTAATTTTTACTTTTTTCTTTGTGTTATGTTACGGTTGCGTGTTGAACTCAACTTGTAACCTATCGGGTAGGTAGTTACGTTTTGAATTTCGATTCTTTCATGTCACTCGGTCTTGTTAAAGACTCGACGTAATGTGTTTTGTTTTTTTAGAGTTCGTTACTAGTTGCACACCGATGAGAATATCACATGTGGTATTCGCATCGGTAGCATCCTGACCGAGGCAGGAACAAGGCTGAGAATGCCTTTTGCCGAGATTCTGAAAATGACCTCCGGTAAAGCCCATAATAGCTAGGTACGGAGGGGGTGGCGTGGTGACCGAAACTGCCACATGGAGGGTGTCTTCCCCTACGGGGTCAGGATGTTCTCTGCCATAACCGTATCGAATTTTGAAGTTGTTTGTATTAATTGTAAAAAGTTACAGTTGTGTTTTTCAGTATCAAATAGATACTTCGAAGATCCTCTAAAAGCAAGGCATTGTCGGAACAGATATTCAATTACTAAAATAATTCGTTCTTTAACGGAGCGTTAATGTTGTTTTTCAGTCTCATATAATCTTTGTTGTGTTGCATCTATTGTTATTTTATTTTGAAGAGCTAGTAATAATTGCGACATTCTTATAACGTTTTTAATATGACCTGCATTATATTTGTGTCTCTTAAGAATTAAAGAAATATGACCCCAATCGTTCACTCCTTTCGTACTTGCAATATCGTCCTTATTAATTTTTTCTTCGTACAACCGGTATGGACGGCAAAATAAGGAATTAAGTGACTCGGAATACAGAGGCCACTGGTGGTGCACTTTTTTACAGTTAGGTAATCGTCGATAATAATAAAATGGAGAAAATTTCCTACCACCTGTATTACGTGGAAATTCTGTATTGCAGATTTGTTGCGGATAATTTTGAGCTAAGAACTAAATATTTGAACGTTTAACTTTTCCGGCCATTTACCAGGATCGTTTGACATTAATTCAAATTGTTTATTGTTCCTGACTGCCGATAGTTTCTTTTTCGATTGAACTAATTTGTTGTGTTAAATCTTGGTCCTCTTCCTTAAACATTTCTTCTTCAGGAGGTGCATTATTTTCATCGGCTTGTTTTCCTTGAGATGTTGAAGAAACAGAAACATCAGGACTTATCACTACATTTTTACACTATCATAGGAATTCTTATTTACGCTTTCAGTACTTTTAGACGTTATAAAAATTTGTATAACAATCCTTTTAATTGTTTTGTTCTTCGACCTTATATATCGGGCACCAGATAAGCGTTTCGTTTATCTATCAGACATTTTTTGAAAATTATACGGGAATTTTGAAATATAGAGATGTCTTTAAATCCGTTTAGTGTTTAATAACTAATTTAAACACAAAATGAAAAATTGTTATCTCTCAATTACTAGACGCTTTGTAAAAGCAACGGACACCTTATTTTAGGATTTGGTTTTATCAAAACAAAAAAACGGTAATTTAAAAACAGTAAATACTAAATTAAATATAATAAGAATAAACACTAAATGGAGTTCTTAACTATTCACAACAAGAGTAATAACTTTAAAAATTAAATATAGTATTTGATACGTTTTTATTTCCGAATTTCAAGTATAATTTTACCACACAAAGAGAACAGTAAAATTAAAACGAATAGTTTTAACAGAGAAAGGCGGTTAAACTACAAAATATTTTTTAAATTATTTCAGGGATCAATAAACAAAAGGCCGGTAGCCAATAGGACTCATTGTTATCAGAGTATCAAATGTTATTGTTTTAATTGTCTACGTGAATAAAAAATATTTATATGAACACTTGTCGGTAAGAATTTTAGTTTACGTTTACGCAAGTTGTTTGTTTTTTAAACGTTGTTTATGTTTAGACTAAACAATAATAGTTATTACTGGGCAGCAGATAAAAATGTGATGATTGATCTCTTTCTTTAAGAGTAAAGTAAATATGATTAAAATAAATAGTTTTTAAAACTATTTTTCAAATAAATTTCAAAAATTTGGCTGCCTGCGTGCAACGCACACATTGCACTATAGGTCGCGTGGCCCTGGACCCTCTCATACGTAGGAAATAAATTAGTTCAAAAGCTTATAGAGATAAAAAAATCGTCTAAAAGATAATTAAAATAATTTTTTAAAAAACTGTCCTATTCAATCAATAAATTAAATTCCTTTCCTTAAAAAACCAAGCATTGCTACATTAAATTAAATTTAATGTTTTTGATCAATACTGCATTTTTTTTTTTGCTTGGTGATATTGTCACAAGCTTGAAGCTTGTGTGAGGGATATGGAAATGTAGCGACTGAAAAATGCCATGGCTGACCGGGATTCGAACCAAGGACCTCCGGATGAAAGGCCGAGACGCTACCACTCGCGCCACGGAGGCCGGCATTTGATATTGATAACTCTATAAAGATTAACAAGATTAACCGTATAAACATTATACTGTAAATTTTTTGTAGTATTTTGACACGTTAGCGGTAAGGTTTCTTGATGTTGAGGTCTTTAGGATTTGCTTGAAAATTATATTTAACTATATACTTACTAATCTAAACTGAGCAGACACTCTATAAATATGAATTTTGACATAGTAAGACAAAGTAATAATATAAATAATCCTAATCATATATCGTAAATAATCATAATATAAATTAATCAAACAAACTCATCATTTTTGGATGAGTTGAACAAATTACACGTACATAAATTTAAAGGCTAAATTATACAATTCTGTAAAAGAGGAAAAGATGTCATTAAAAGATGTCAATAATAAGGATAAGATGTCAGAATATCTCTTTTAATTTCTTTCCTTATTAAAACTGGCCGGCCTCCATGGCGCAAATGGTAGCGTCTTCCTCTTACATCCGGTGGTCCTGGGCTCGAATCCCAGTCTAGTATGGCATTTTTTATATGCTTCATTTCCATATTTCACACACAAGCTTCAAGCTTATGTGGCGATATCAAGAAAAAAAATATTATGGGGCTTGGTGACAGAAATTTCCCTTCTACTGCTTCATTCCTATTCATTCATTTAAGAAATTTGCTGATGAAAAGGCCACCGTTTTAAAATTGAAAATTTTATCAAAACACATTACTCACGTTGATCGATTAATAACAGGAATCTTAACACAAAATTTCATTTAAATTGTAAAATGAGATTGGCCATAACCGAATCATAAACATATGAACATCAGCAGATGTAATATCAAAAGGTAGAGTTAAAACAGGACTTCACTTTGCTTCATCAAAAATATTTTGTAGCATGCAGTTAAGTTTAGTTATTACAATAAATGTAAAAAAAATAAAAATATAAATAAAATTCAACTTTTATTTAATATATTATACAAAATAAAAATGTATATCTAGTGGTTTTGATTGTTGTATCACCTTTGCGAAATACAAAATTTGAAATGTATTAACTGAAGTAAATGTCAAATATTTTAATTTTCCATCATGTAAATGTATTGACAAAGAAGACCAAAAATTTAACATTAATTTCATATAAATGTTTGTACTTTTAATTTTGTTTCTCCTGAATTAGATATATCTAGAGAAAGATATTTAAAATTGTATTTTGTAGCAAGAGGTTGAATTTCTATTACTTGTTAATATTTTTATTAAAAACAAATGGATCTTGACTATTAAATATAAAAATTAAGATAAAGGATTACTTAAAACTATGGTTTTCAGAAAAATATGATCATCTATGCCTCCCATTACCATTTGTCCTCCAATAATTTGTCAAAATGATTTCAATTTATTGTTTTTATGAGTTTTCTTTTGTTCCTAAGCATTCTTAGATTTTTTTTCACTTTTGTTTAGGTAACAGAACCTATCATTAGAAGTAGAGTAATATAAAGTCATTTATTTTTCATGTTATTCGCAAAAAGAAAACTAGTTAAAAAGAAACATAATAGGAAGTATAAAATTTTAATAAAATAAATAAATATTTTTTGATACGATTATACCTATATACTCGTATTAATGTTATAGGAACTGATACCAGAATATGTCAGGAGATTACCAACAGGGGCTTCACCCAAAACACTTCAACATCTTGGACAATTGAGTAAATCAGGTAAATTTTACAACTTTATTCATAATGTAACACCTCTTGTTATTTTAAAATTTTCTTTCAGAAATTCTAAATTTACAAAAATAACAATAAAATTAGTCATCATGTAAATAATAGACAGCAAAAATATGAGAAATTTTAATGAAAATTATGTAATTAAAAGGAAACTTTTTTTACTCTGGGAAATCCGCCCGATAATAGAAAGATACAGCAGCAAGGGACATTGTCCAGGCTCTGCGATCTGAAGGGAGAAATATTGAAACTCCTGCCATTCTTGAGTTCCATTCCATTACTCTGGGATTTGAGTCCTTGGATGGATAGAATTTTTTAATAAAAAAAAGATCTACATCACTGCAACACTGTACAAAAAATGCCTGTCTCTAGTAACATATATTAAGCGTATTGTGCACATAATGACAGAGATTCGTGTGGAGAATAACAACTTAGTCTCTGAATATCAAATTTAGTTTCTTTGGTTGGTGCTTGTAGGAAGCAGCATCTCCTAGAGTAATGAATATTTACTTGAAGATTGTTATAAGTTTAGTAAGTATGAGTGTAATGAGAATACGTATATTGTTAGTGCTCTGAAAAATCTTTATTTTTCTATGATAATATTTTTTAGCTTGAATTTGAATTTGGTATGTATTTCTTCAGTTTATTATGCTGAGTATTTTTGTGCAAAAGCTACTTCAAACTCTGGTGTCTTTTTTTTTTTTTTAAACTTTAAAAAGAAAGAGATAAACTTTATTTCAATCTGCATTAGTATAGATTAAATATATAACTTCTGGACACTATCTGCTGGATACAAGACAAGAAATTATAAAGCAGAGTATAGTCAAAATTCTGTTTGTTTTCAGGGAATTCATTAAATTTTGCATGTATATCATCATGCCTAAGGAAAACCCATAATATTTTTACAATTAATGAAAAATTTGAAATTATTGAAAAACTTGAAATTTAAAAAAATTGGAATGGGTTAAACTCAGATATGTTTGCTTATTTGTTTTATTTATTTATTTAAGTATTATCAGTTTGTTGTTCTTTTCAGTGTGTCACAACAATTATTTTATTGTTATCAAGTAATGTAGAACTGGAGAGAAATAATTAGCCTTTCTGTGTGAAAATATAATGTAACATTTCAGAAAGAACTTACGTAGCTTTATTAAGTTTAATGCTAAATTTAAGAATTATTAAGTTTACTGTTGTTTTTAACCTTTTAACTAGTTTTGCTTCTTCGAATGGCTATGGCAAGGAAGAATTACACTATTTAGTTTGTAGAAAAAGTCTGAAATTATCTGAAGTGTAAGGGTGTGTGTAACAGATGGGTGCATTACCGTTGAGGAGGATAATTTGAAAAATTTTAAATACGGTACTTTAAAATGGGTTTGCAAGGAATGTGAGGAAGGTTGTGTTTTAAAAATTTATGATACATTAAAAAGAAATAGCATCTCAGATCATGCTAAAATAATTCCAGATTTAGTAACGTAAATGGTTTTTTTAAGGAATGAGATCTTATTTATAAACAAACAATTATAAGAGTCAAATAAGGAACTAATTGATTCAAGAATTAAAAATAAAAAAAAAAACTATTTAAAGGAAAAATAATGGTTGAAAGACTTTTGTTAGATACAGTTGAAGAAATGTAGTTTTGGAGTGTAAAGATAGGAAAACATCAAACACTAAAAAGATTTTGAAACACAAAATAAAAAAATGAGATGAAAACCCCACGGTATAATCATGCAGGTAATATGGAGCCACCAGATAATATTGTAAGCCACCTGTTAATATTGTAATCGAACACTCTGACTTACAACTGGTTGAAACAGTAGCACTAAAATCAAATGTTCATATTGTAAATATACCTATCAGATTCTATAAACCTCTCTTAAATAGCTAGAGTAATATGATAAATGAGATTGTTTACAAAATAACTTGTAACGCCAATCAACTTTCTTTCATTGACACAAGTGACATAGATATTATTAATCTGAGATGCACTAAACATGGTTTGCATTTAAATATAAGGGACAAACATAAATTATAAATTAGTCAATCAAATATTCAATTCACCTAAACCCCTGGAATTCTTATCATTACAAAATTTGAGAGACCAATACCTGTTGTTAGTAATAATTATAATAGTAATTTTCTTCTGTTAATTAAAAGCCCCCAATCTGATACGTAATTTGCAGCATTTTAAAACATTAAACGAAAACAAAAAACTACATTAAAAAACTCCTTTACTCTTGTGAAAAATCCAAGATAAACTCAGATAAATTGGATCGTAAACTGAAAATAAAAAAATAGATAATATTAACAAGCTTCATATAAATGTTAGGAGCATGTCTAGAAAAATAACCAAATAGACATTTTTTTGCAGGATGAAAATCAATGAGGTGTTATTTATAAGTGAAAATGACTTGTGATTGAGAAATTGAAGATTTTGCAGCTCTGCAACTACTTCTTGTGAGCTCTTTTTGCTGCTAAAATTGAAAATTGGGGGTGTTGCAATTTCTCTAAAGAATAACTGTTACTTTGAACAGTGCAAAATTTTAACAACAAATAGTGAACTTTCAGTAGGCCAAATATTTGAGTGTCCGTGATTAAAAATTACACTAAATAATAAAAGTAACACATCTTTGTCAGTTATATATAGAAATCCTAATGATGGTAAGGTAGACTGTTTTTTTTTTGATATTTTAAACACCTGTGGAGAGAATCCAGAAATTTTTTGATAAAATGTTGATAAGAGGAGATTTTAATTTGGATATTTTTCCCAAAAGAAAAGTTGAAAAACTTCAGTAACATCTTACATAGTTTTGGTTTGATTACTGCAATAATATCTCCACCCCATATCACTGAATCAACTTCTACATGTATTGATCATTTTTTGACCAGTATTGAGAATGTAAAGACACAAACTGTCCAGCCATTTATATCAGAACATTGTGCTATAATTTTAGAAGTACCCATTCCAAGTATAAAAAAGACTAAAATTTATTTCAAAATTAAATAGAAAGATAAATGATACTAGCACTGCTAAATTGAAATTTTGATTACAAAAACAGTTGTGGGTAGATGTATACTCTGCCATGGATACAAAGTATTAACAATTTATCAATACCCTAACTTACTCTGGTAGCTCTTGCCCAATAGTCAGTAAAAAATATAATTTACTAAAGAAAACAATTTCTGAGTAACAAAACATTATATATAAAAGACAGACTCTTAAGAAGCAGTATTTAAAATGGCTCAACACTAAAAATGATCAAAATAAAAAGCATTATAATACAATTAAGAAAGAGAACTGTGAAGCTATTCAGAAACATAAATCGGAAAAAAAAATTATATGAATTGAGTAACGCTTCAGATTAAAGCAAGATAGTTGGGAAAATAATTAATAATAGTAGGGCTAAAGAAAATAATACCAGTAAATACAACAAATTAATTTTGAAGGAGAAAATAGGATAGTCATAAATGCTTTTCAAGTTAATAACATTTTTAATAATTATTTTGCTAATAAAGCACCAAGTATAAGTAACACAGTGAACTCAGTCTGTGTTTCTGGTTTTCCATTGATTTTTGAAATGAAGTTTAATAATTTTCAAACTGTAAATGAGAAAGATGTTTGTAGATTGTTCTCTGTTTTCTGCAAAAAACATCTGCTGGTGTTGATGGTATATGTATGAAAATTGTTAAAACTTGCCATGATGAGTAAATTAAACCACTTACTTGTATAATTAATGGTTCATTGATGAATGAACTTTTTCCTGACAATTGCAAGGTGGCTAAAATAAAACTTCTTTTTAAGAAGGCTGATAATACAAATAAACAGAATTACAGACCCATATTACTTTTGCCAGTTTACCCTTTTGATAAAAACTTATCAAAAGGGTAGTATGTGACCAGTTTAAAGATTTTTTGGAAAAGAATAATTTATTATTTAAAAATCAGTAGAGCGTTCATACAAATAAGTCGACAAAATTAACTTTGATTTTGTGAGTAGATGCATAGATGCTATCGATGTTGGCAAACGTGTCTTCAGATGCTTTGTTGTTCTGTTGATGAGTATCAACTGTGTCATCACAAAAATATTGTTGAAAAAAATTACTTCCATGGGTGTTTGTGAAACAGCCTGTCACTGGTTTGAATCTTGTTTACCATGTAGATCAACAATTACTGAAGTTGCAAACATCAGATTACCAGGTAGATCATCAGTTACTGAAGCTGCAAATATCAGAAACTGTAAAATTGAACTTATCACATCAGTTCCAGAATATAAAGAGAGGATGTCACAGGGTCTATTTTTGGATCTGTTATTTTTTTTGTTTTATCAATGACCTAGGTAACTATGTTCCTATGGAAAACCATTTTTTATCTGCAGATGATACAAAACTGTTCACTAGTAATAATAGCTGCCATTTGCTGGGGCAGAACACTTTTATAAACATTAATAGTACAGCCCAATATTTCTCTAATAATTAAAAAATAAATTTACCTAAAACCAACTTTATGTGTTTACAAACTCATCACAGGAAAAATTTTAATTTAATTTTAATTGTAATTTATTTGTGATTCCTTCAGTCTTTAATGATGTAGAAAGGCTAACAGACTTAGAAACTGTTGATTTTTTGGGATAAAGCTGATGTGTCAGTTGAATCTGGATTAGTCAGAAAAACACTTTAGAGAAAAACTGACAAAATGTTTATTCATCCTGTGGAGAGTGTCAGGACTAGAAAATACTAGTCTCTAAAGGTAGTTTATCATAGCATTTTTGAGAACTATATGTTGTATTTTGAATTTTGATTTTTCAAAATTTCCCTTAACTATATGTTAAGGAAAATTTTGAAATAATATTTGTATGATAAAAGAGAGTTCTGAGAAATATATTGAGTTTCTGGAAGCCTCTTTTCAAAAACTTCTTATATTTACAGTTCCATGTATGTAAATTTTTGAAACTATAAATTATGTAAGAAATACAAACATAATTAAAGGAAAAATCAATCCCAGTATAATACTAAAAATAGGAATGGTTATTAAAAATATCATAGGCTCAGTTTATTTCAGAAAAAATTTAAGATTATAGGAAAAAAATTATTGGCATTGTTATCTGAATATATTAAAGAGAAAAAAAATAAAATAAGCTTTAAAAATAAACTGAAAAAATCCCTAATGTTTAAGCGTTTTTATTTTGTAGAATTCTTTCAGAAATTTTGTGAGACAAGGTAACTGATTGGTTATTATTAAGTAACTAATTTACTTTTCAACATTAAATTACCAGTGAATGTAATTGTTTCTGATTTTTTCTTGTGTTTTATGTATGTATTTTTGTATGTATGCTCCCTGAAGGTAGGTG
The DNA here is from genome assembly GCF_047948215.1 of Lycorma delicatula. Classification (NCBI taxonomy): domain Eukaryota; kingdom Metazoa; phylum Arthropoda; class Insecta; order Hemiptera; family Fulgoridae; genus Lycorma; species Lycorma delicatula. The sequence continues at coordinate 122,797,743 of NC_134462.1, forward strand.
CTTTTGGCTAGTCTCTTGCTTAGGTAGACTCTTTCAGACATGAGAAAAAAAATCTGATGTGGACACCATGGGACTTACTTGTACGTCTATTAAATTACATTTACAATTTTTTTTTTAAATGAAAACAACATAAAATTTTGTTTCATTAATAACTTCTGATGAATTTTCATATTTTTTCTTTTATTGTTATTGTTGAATTTTTATTTATTGTAAAAACTTTTACAATCAGAGGTTAATAATTATTAATAAATCAATATATATTTAAATTAAAAAAAAAGAGAGATGAAGTCTGTTTCAAACCGATATGTGCCTTCCCCTTATAAGATTCAAATATTTCATTAATTAAAATTTAATTTGGCTATAACTCTGGAACCAATGAAAATAAGTACCACGTATGATATGTTGTTGAAAAGCTCTCAATGAGGGCTTATTACTGCAGTTAACAAAAAGGTCAAAATCCAAAGTTTTTGAATTTTGGGCTTTTTTGGACACTTTTGGTTCAGTTAATTGCAATCAAATGGGGAGGTGCACAACTAGATGTTACAACAGTCCTAAATCCAAAATTTCAACATATTACACTAATCAGTTTTGAGTTATGTGAGATACATACATACGTACGTACAGACATCATGCTGAAACTAGTCAAAATGCTGGATTCAGGGATGATCAAAATGGCTATTTCCATTGAAATCTGAAAACCGAAATTTTTCACGATCTCAATACTTCTTTTATTCATAAAAGGAAGTGATAAATACTCGTAATTAAACAGAATTATAGAGCAGACTAATGTTTCATGAATCAAGTCAGGTGTTGTTTATTAGAATCCAGCAGTAGAACAGATAGTACTGAGGGACTGTCAGGTTAAAAATTTAACTGCTTCAGCCAGGCCTTGAATTATCAACATCCTGGATAGAAAGAGTATAAATTATCTACAATGCAAAACAAATAAAATAAATTGTTATTCAGTTCTGTCCTAGATTAATGTCACAAATGGCAGATGATTTAAAAAAAACTGTGGGTTCTAAAATTATTTTGGAAAGGAATTAATGTAAAAAGTCACACTTAAAGAATATTTTTACCTTGTCTTCAACCCTTTCACATCTATTACAATATGTTATATAAGAATTAAAAAAAAAAAAAAATAGTTTCCTGAATAAATTTTACTAAACTACATAAATGCTGAATTAAAAATGTTTTCACATTTTTATGATCATTAAATGTGTTTAATCAGAATTAAAATATTTATTTATTTTACAAATTTTTCATCAGTTGTATAGCAAAACAAATATGGTACATTTCTTGTTTGTATAATGATTAAATAAGTGATCTATTAGGTAAAAAATATTTTGCACACTAGAAATTCTGTAATGAAATTAGAATAATTACTCGAAAAATGAAGGAATAATGTATACTAACTGTGTTAATTTTAACTACGTATAAATTTATACAATAGGTGTAAAGGTATAAATCTGGGTACATTTTTATTTTATAAGTAATGTATTTTTTATCTTTTAAGCAAAGTAGAAAATGTTCTTATAGTAGAGCATACTGATTACATATTATTATTTTTACTGTCAATATTTTTTTGATTTATTTAAAATTTTAAATATTTTTAATTACATTTACTAATTCCCAGTTAAAGTTCTGATGGTGACTGTTTTAACAACTAAAACACATTTAGCTTTAAAATTATTTAAATTTCTTTATTTAAAATATTTTTTAATGATTTTGTGATATTTATTTATGATTTTTAATACACAATTTATGATAAATATTTTGTTATAGTTTGTTAAAATTTAACAATGTAAATAAAAAACCTGGCTGCTTTATTACACGACTGCCCAAAAAGGAGTGTAATGTATTTACAGTGTATGTATCTATGTTTGTTCCACCATAGCAGCTCAACAGCTGAACCAATTAAATGCATAACCCTGCATTGGAATCTTATGTTACTGGGAGTGTCAGGTGTCAGGCTACAAAATATATATATAGTAGTGAAGATTTTTCGGTTGAAGTACAAACTTTAATAAATTGAACTAATAAACAATGAACCTCTACCTCTGTGTGAGCTGGGTTTGAAATGAATGATTCAAATCAATCGTAATAATATTATGATGTAATTATTAATAATAATTATAATTATTACGATATAATTCATAATAAATAATATCGTTCAATCAATTAATGATTACAACAAGACTAGAATTAAATTTACATAAAATAAATATCCTATAAATTCCTGTGGGGCGTGCGTGAGGGGCTAGAGTGGTTATGTGATGTGAACACCTTGTGCGAGACTAGACCAATCATCACCATCAATTGATTACAAACGGGGTGCCCCTGCTGGGACTGTTTTGGGAGGTGCAATGGGGTAATTTTATAATATCTCTGCAAACAATCATCTTATTTTCAAAATTCAAATGGAGTATTTGTTAGTAGGTTGAAAGTTTACTTTTGCATGCATCACATGGTACATTCTGAATCTAACAAATCACAGTTATTCGGAAATGTTATATATTTGCAAAAATCTTCTAATTTTCAAAATTCAAATGGGGTATTTTTACAGGAATGCCCAGAAAGGAGTGTAATGTATTTAGGGTGTATGTATATATGTTTGTTCCACCATAGCAGCTCATTGGCTGGACCGTTTTAGATGTATGACCTCGTAGAGTTCAACATGCGACTCGAGTTGGAAAGGTTGAGTTTGTGTTTAGGCTCTGCTATTTGCATATTTATTTGGTGTAATTTAATCATTATATTATAGTTTGTTAGTTGACTGTGTTCACTATGACTTGGTTTATGGTTATGTACCTGTTTTAGGGCTTCTGGAGTGTTTTATTAGTCTTGTTTGATATTAATTTGCAAAGATAGCCTGACGTCTAGGCTAGTTTGGATTGTAGTTTAAAGTCCCTTTGAATTACACACCTGGGGGTGAAACCAACATTTCTACTGAGTTTTTTTGTATATTTGTTTGTTTTTATTGTTTAGTGTTATTTCAGTTTCTGATATTTATTTATTATTAAGTCACCTGTTATTTTCTTTTTAACAGCTGTTGTTGATAGCAACCATCTTTATTTTATGTAGCCTGCTATTGGTCAATGTCATCAGTTACGTGCTTGTTATTGGCCAATTGTTTTTATGTTTATAGTCTATAAGCAAACATTGTTTTTGTTTAGTGTTAAGGTTACTATTATTATTGCGTTTATGATTCTGAAAATGTTTGAAACTGAAGTAAAAAAGGATAAGTCCAAGTGGGCTAAATCTCATGAAGAGATTATGGAGACGATTGAGGTTAGGCTCGATGACTCTTTATCTGCTTCTGGGGATGAGGAGTCGCAAGCAAGTGCTTCCGGTTCTTCGTGGGCTGAGAAGAGTACTGATCAATTAATGATTAAGAAGTTTTCTGAAGGTAATGGGAGGGCTGGAGGTTCGGCCCCATTTGAAGAGAAGTATGACTTCTTGATTCAGTGTTTGGAGAACCCAAGAGTTGCTTAGATTAATGTGCTAGGTAAGATCCTTCCTAAGATCAGGGAACTCAAACCCATTGTTGAGGCCTTGACTCAAGGCTATGAAAGATTGGCTATTAAGCCTGAGGTGAAAGAAGTTGTGAGAGAGATAGTTTCTGCCTCTCCCATGGTTTCACAGAGTAAATGCTACGGGTAGGTTCTGAAAGGGAGGCGGGAGGCTGGTCTGTCCCATAAGAAGATGTCCTCCAATTAAGCCACTCATGGCTAGGAATGAAGGGGGTTGTGTGGCAACCAGACATGTCACGAGGTGGGTGTTCTTCTCCATCAGGGGGGGAATTGAGATGTATGACCCCGTGATAGAATCCTTATGTTACAGGGAGTGTCATAGGCTATATTAATATGTATGTATATATATATATATATATATATATATATATATATATATATGTTTAAATAAATTAGAAAACAAATTATACTATATACAAAATTGTCACCTACATGCTATTTAATTATCCTATATTAAAGAGCAATGTTTGTCAGCAATGTTTTTGTTTGGTAGTCACGGTTTAATATTTATATCTTGTTAAACACAAATCTTTTTCAGTGTAGATTAACAGTAATTTTTAAATTGGTGATTTCATAAAATTGAAAATTGAATTCATTCAGAAAATATAATAAGATTATATTTATGATTTATAGGTAGATTTTGTCAATTTGATTATGGACCAAAAGGTAATTTACAGCGTTATGGTGTGATGGAACCACCAGATTATAATTTAAATCAAGTACTTGTTCCAGTAGCCCTTTATTATGGCACAGGAGATATACTGGTTAATTATAAGGTAAGCTAATCAAGATACAAATTATTATTAAGAGTCAATCAGTAAAACAGACTATAAAAAATTTAGACTTGAATTTTTTTAATAATAAAAAAAATGTAGGCTTCACTTTCTTTTTAAGAAGTTTTAATTTAAATAAGTAATAAATTCATAATGAAAAATGTAACCTGGTTATTCAGATGGAATTAAGAATATTATATTTATATACGAGATGGATGATGAATTAAAAACTAACCTTACTACTACTAATGATTCTATTATCGATGCTGAGTGCTTAATAAAAAGTAAACCACAACAGTTTTGAAAGAATTAGTTATATATGTATTATACAGAAAAGTGATAAGTACATATTATAAATAAAAGAAAATCTTAAGAAATCTGAACCGTTAATGTGTAGTTGTACGTTCTACATTTGCACATTCTGTACATTCGTTTGTACATTCCAGAAAAAGAAAACACTTGAAACAAGGTAAATTCTTTTTTTTATGAACATACTTCTACTGCATGAATATTGATATACAGTAGGTAATATATTTGTTTATATCAATCATCTACAGATTTAATTGTTCAACAACAGTTTAAAACAATAAAGAACATAAAGGAAAGCAAGAATAAAAGAAAACTAAAATAGGCAAATAGAAAAAATAAAATATTTAAATTTCTTACCAAATATATTTTTATCATATAATGTATTATGAAAGGAATAGCATGTTATTTCTAAAACAAACAACCAACCCCTTTTTGCAATATGAAAATAGAAAAAATACATAGATTTATTTACAAATGTCTTAAATTTTGTAATAACTCAATATAAGAATGGACATTTTTTATATAATCCACATATATGCAATGGTTATCCTTACCATAAATACAATTTTGACCAGCTTTGTATGGTGGTTTGAGTCATGGCAATCAGTCAGGATGACTATTATTCTGATGAAGAGTATGTGCTGATTTAGCCAATCAGGGGTTTCCTGATACTGCAGTCTGGCAGGCATAAAAGAATTTGCTTGCATGGTCAAGGTAGAATGCAGTTGATAAAGAAAACCAGATGATATTATGGTAAGAGGAAAACACTCAACGCCCAGGAGCTCGGCTACTTGACCACTGCTAGGACCCAGATAACTACATCCAATATAGTTCTTTTAAAGACTACTTTGAGATTAAGATTTCTGGGCTGGACTAGCCATCACTACTGCCAACTACTATCAAGAGCTCACATGCCTCAAACAAATCTTCTTGGAGCCAACCTATTAAAAGATTGATGCTTGCTTATCTCAACTAACTGTCCTGCAGCATTCAAGATTGACTTTGTTACTCTACAGTAACAAGAATAATGACAAAAATGAGATTTTTTTTTGGATAAACTAAATTTTACAGTGTAATGAATCACTATCAATAAGTTGATATACTAATTAGACTGATAAGCCTAGTGTTGTATCTCTGTTTGAAGAACTAGACTTGATTTTACGAATCAGTTGTCACTAGTACAAAATCATCTAATGACAAATAAATAAAAGCCCATTTATTCATAAGAAAACAAAATAAGTATCAGTGGTGTCATCAGTACTAATCAGTCATTTTTAATTTAATAACTACATAATTATTATTTTCGTTAAGAAACAATATGTTTAAACAACATTATAGTATATATAATTAGATTGTTTCCCTTTTTTTTAATATAGAAACTATTTGTTTAAATTTTCCAACAACATTTAAGATGTACTATAATTATGAAAAATGTTTTAAATTTTCAGAAGGAAGATAACTAGCTATTCCTCAATATCACAACAAGAATATACTATAGAAAAATGGTTGATAAATTTACTGACTAATAGTTAGTCAGTTATCCTGATAGATAAATTGCCCTTTCACACCATCCACCTCTTTTCCTTATCCTCAATCTTTTCTTTTCTATTGTTGGTTCTGTGTTGGTTGCGTGAATGCTACTTCTTCTGTGCCATGATAAGTTTAATCTTGCTAGGTTCTCATAGCATAGGATGTTGGAATTTAAAGAATCAGTATAACCTTATTATCTGTTGGGGGCTGCTTGGGAACTGATTTAAGGAGTTTCCTTTGTGGTGGTTGTACAGTAAACTTAAAAATTTATTAAAGTGCCTATTGGATAAAGTTGTGTGCTTCTAATCCTTTAAAATGAGAGGTAGAATTAGAGGTAAAGTTAAAGGTAGTTAGAGTTTGTGAGTTTATGCGAGACAGAAGAATAACTTGTTGCTCTACAATTTTTTCATTTTTGAGTGGGTTTTTGGTGATTTTTGGATTTGGACGTTTGGCAAAGTTGCCAAAATTTCCGTTGGTAGGAAAGGTTCTTTGGAATGCATATATTTAATTTTTATTCTAAATTTTCCAAAACGTTTCATGAATTTTTACTTAAAATTTGTTGATTATTGGCTAAAATATTAACATTGAACTATAATGACCCGACACTAAGCAGTGATGATGATGATGATGACAAAAAAAAAGAACCATCAAAATAGTCCATATGATGAAGATACAAAAAACCCGTATAGATGGGTTTTTAAATATATCGATTTTAAAAACTCATACTGAATTATCAGTTAGAAATTGATGGTACGCTATTCATATTTCAGTTGTAGTGATAACATGAAGAGCAGACCGGGCAATGACAGCACGGAAGTGTTTTTTGCCCAGAAATTCCCTCCCAAAAAAAATTAAGAGCAGTGCTGCTACTTTTATGCCAGGACAAAAAATACAAAACAATTCATGGATAAATAATACCAATATTTCTTATACGATATATAATTATGCCAAAATTTATTATTAATAATTTTCTATTTTTTTGTTTTTGTTTTAGGATGTCGAGGAACTTATGAACAGATTACCAAATTTAATAAGAAATTATACCATACCATCTGATAAATTTAATCACATGGATTTCTTATGGGCAAAAAATGCCAAAGAACTTGTTTATGATGATATGATGAGCATAATGAAAAATTATGTTTAATAATTACTAATTATAAAAATAAATAACAAATGAAAAATGCTTTGTATAGTTATTTTTACTAAATCAGAAAGATTGATAAATTTAATATAAGCTGCCGTAGTTTAATTCTGTAATTATATTAAGTGAATTGAAACATTAATTTGTACAAATAAGAAATAAAACTGAATGCTGTTCCATGATAATGTAAATGATTAATCAATATAAAAAACATGGAGTGCTGTAACCACTTCATCAGTTTTTCTTTAACTTGAGATTATAAATAACTTTTTTTTATTTAAATTAAATGTAATTTGATTCGAAATTACCAGTATCATACAAAATATTCAACGTGTAATAATAATATAAGTAAAATTTATTTTAGTAGAATTCAAATGAATTTTAGAGGTGTAAACTAGTTTTACTTAGATATTATGCAAAATTAGTATTCTCTTGAACTATGGGCTTTATAGAGAGGTCAAAACTACTGTGCTGCTCTGTGAATTATAAATTTATAAAAGAAAATTTAACTCAAGATAGCTTTAAAAATCATAATTTAAATATGAGGATGTAAGTATTAAATAATTATTGAATTGATTTAACTAATAAATTCAGCATCTTTACTTTTTATATTTCTAACAAAGGAAACAACTTTACTCCTCAAGCATATCAGACCAAGGTATTTTGCAGACTTTCATGAAGCAACAACATCACAGTTCTTAGAAAGTTACTAACTTATTAATGGTAATCTATCGATCAATGAGTAAATTTTAAGAAAAATTCTAATTTAATAATTCTATATTATGAAATTTATTCTTGATATTAACTTTGTATGGTTTACTTTAATCTGGACAATCAAGGTAAACATTTTCGAATAGTTTTATTTAAAATGTACTCTCAACTCTTAAATTATTTTCTTTTTATTTACCAAAATATATTAAAGAAAAAGAAAATTTTTGACATTACTTAAATACATTATCTCTGTAAAAAGTTTTTATTTCATGTGGTAAAAACTAAGAGCCGAAGCCAGGCTCATGTGCTAGCAGGACCATTCCACATAAAACCAATGAAAATAAATGCACTTTTCAGATTCATGTCCAATAATTCAAATAAAATTTACAGGTTTGGCTCTACCTATGAAGTGATGCAAAAAAATATTTTTTTCAGATTTTTCAGTCACTTTGTTAACTGAGCTTGCCTTTCTCTACAGGTTTGGAGTTTTATGATCAATTCATCACAGCCTTGTATCAGAATAGAGTGACCAACATGGAACCATAAACCTCTACAGCTTCAAGTAAAATGTACTGTTGTAATCCATTTGAAAAGTCAAGTCATAATTCCTTTAAGAAAAACCTGTGAAGTGTAAGCAAGAACTTGGTGCAAACATTTACTTTTCTTAAACAAGGTTATAAAATTTGTGATACTTGCCGCAAACAGAAGCATTTGTTAAAAATAATGCTGCAGAATCTACTTCTGATGAAGAATTTCACGAATTAGATCCTTTGTCTTCCCCAGAAAACATTGAAGCTGTAAATGCTCTGAACAAAAGTTTGATTGTTTTAAATGAATCACCTATTCAGAAAAAATAACTATGTGAGAGAAAATACCCTCATGAAAAGCTTAAGAAAGCAGCGGTAGTGTTGAAAAGCAAAATATTGAACATGAATTCAGATTCTCAACGAGATGCTATTCCTCTCGTCTCTGACCACGAAGTTATCAACCAATTGAAGGAAAAATTTAATACTACAGATGATAAGAGCATCAGGATGCAAATATTAACAACACTTCCTAAAAACTGGACTTTAAAAGACATTCAAGATGAATTTGGAGTATTAGACTATACTGCAAAAAAAGTTAAAAGCCTGGTTAAAGAAAAAGTTGTCATGTCATGTCTTGATGCTAAATAAGGTAGAACTTTATATAGGTATAGGTATAACTTGCTAGACAGCAAGAACTATACCAGGTACTCAGAAACTCCATTCTTCTGTTCCACTGAACAAGAATCAGGTGCGAGTGAGAGTGTTACCATTTTCTAACAACTCAACAGTAGCAAGCACAACAAATATTGAGGATGTTCTTGAATTTACAGAAACGGTTGGGTTCTTGATCTGCAGATATTATGGACATTGGTGGTGGGGCTGTTTTCTAAACTCAAATGAGGGAAATCAAACGGCGAAGATAAAGTTCTTATTTCGACGTGATCTATTGTATCATCAGTTCCGCAATCCGAGCACTGTCTCTAATCCACCAAACGAAACCTAACCAAACTCGCTCGAAAGGCACCGTGCCCGGAGAGAAACTATGATATTGGGATTGGGATTGGGGGAGACCCATCCAATCCACATAAATCAGACACTATAGGAAATATACCATGCGTGTAGCAACCTGTGGGGAATTCGTCCCACCTGACCTGCCAAGACGCAAGTTCCCGATCTTCAATCTCCTGCTTTCGTTCTGACGTCAATAGGTTATTTACCTTGGAAATGTAGCGTTCCTTACGCTCATTAGCCAAGATATCTATTGGTTTGACTCCGGCTATAACACAGACTGCCTCCTGCGAGACTGTTGTATAATCGCCTATAACAGCCAGCAAGAGAAGTCGCTGGGCCTGCAGCAAAATGTCCGCGCAATACCTAAAAGCCATGCGGTGAGTCCAGACAGGTGCATCATACAGTGTAATAGCTTCGCTGACACCTTTGTAAAGGATACATGGTACGGAAATTCAACCCCCAATCGGGATGAATGACTCTGCGGATTCTATAAAAAACATCAGCGGCCTTTTTTGCTGCATACTGTAGATGCTTCTTGAATCGAAAATTCTCATCAAGGATAACAGTTAGGTAATTTTGAGTCGTAACGTACCGAATGGGGAGACGAGCCATCCGGACCAACTTTGACCGGTCAAATTTGCAAGGATGGGGCCAAAAAAGAATACGAGGAGACTAGATCCAAATACACAGCACCCCATCAAAAAAGCCAAGAACAAGTGTTGGAAAGACCTTTGCGAATATATCGATAGAGACCCCTGGGGAAGAGGGTACAGTTGGTTTCCGTAAGACTAGGTAGACGACTGCCAGTGATACTAGAAGACAAGTTGCGAGAATATGTAGATGTACTCTTTCCGAAGCAAGTAGATCCATGTAGAGAGGAAATAGCAGTTGATGAAATACCGGTGTTCACTACGCCGTTATTAAAGACTGCATGCAGGAAAATGAAACTGCAGAAAAGTCCGGGTCCGGACGGCATTCCGGTAGAAGTCGTCCGGATACTAGTGGAAGAAGCGCCTGTTACAATACTGGAAGTAATGAACAATATGCTGAAAGGCGATTCTATACCGACTTCATGGAAAAGATCAAGACTGGTTTTAATAAACAAACCAGGTAGGTCAGGAGCTACAATTCCTTATACACCAATTTGCGTTACAAATAATTTTTGTAAATAATAATTTAACATCCTAGGATTGTAACATTCTTTCTGAAGAAAGGATGTTAGAGGCGAGGTTGCGAGCATATATTAGAGGGAGAGATGGTATAGCCAGTGGCAACTTGGATTTCGATCATGGAAATCAGAGACGGATGCTGTGAAGGAGGTGATGAAATTAGTTGATATCGCGGCAAAGGGCACGCGGCGCACGCGCTGAATTCCTGTAGTCATATTAGTGGATGTATACAATGTTTTTAATTCCTTGAGGTGGGAAGCAATATTTGAAGCGATGAACAAAGTCGATATACTGCCATATCTCAGACGAATAATACAGGGGTACTTACAAGAACGATTTTTGGTATACTAAATAGGTAGAAGTGATTGAATTCAAAGTGTCAAGTGGGCTCAGTGGGCACTGAGCCCACACCACTGAGGTGTCAGGGCTCAGTTTTGAGACCCGTTTTATGGAATGTTATGTTCGATGGGATTTTGGGCTTAGGATATCCAGAAGGAGTACAAGCAGCCGATGACTTTTTGCTGATAGCTTGATGATGATGATGATAGCTTTTGCCGATTACCTTGCGCTAGTTGTCACGGCAAAGAAGGAGGAAGACGTAGCGAGAGTATCAAATAAGGCACTGAATATGGTAAATAGGTGGATGAGAACTACGTGTAATACGATTTATTTTACTTTGGCTTTAGATATTCTCATTATATACAGAGCGGCCCACGAAATGATCCAACATCTGTTTTGGCAATAATTGATTAGTTATTAATGTGGTCGACAAAGGAAGATTGTCTGTTGCACAGCGCATAAAGATCGTGTTGTTTTTTAATGAAACGAAAATCGTGGTGCTTACACAAAGAAGGTTTCGTACACATTTTAAAACTCGGTGGTCGCCCTCGTCGACTTTACGAAAAAATGAATAGTGATGATTCAGTAAGCGTGAACGGCCTGCCGATGTTCGTTCTCCACAGAATGTCGAAACTGTCAGGGCAAAATTTATGATTTCTAGACGATCTGTGCAGCGAATTTTAAAAACCGATTTGTATTTGTATCCGTGATGCCTAAATATTCGCGAACGGGCTGTGAACCGAAGTTTTCAAATGAGGCGCATTTTCACCTAGACGGGGTCGTTAATAAACAAAAGTGCGTTTTTGGGCTTCCGAAAATCTACAAGTGCTTCATGAAAAGGTGCATCACGCTCCATGAATTACGGTTTGGGATGTTATCTCAAGTCACGGGGTAATAGGAGCATTCTTTTTTGAACAGACGGTGAACAGTGAACGTTATCTAATCATGCCGCAGCAAAATTATTACGCATAATAATTTTTTTCCTCAGGTTCTTGCAAAAGGATTTCGATTAGAAAACGAGTGGTTCATGCAGCATGGATCCAGACCGCACACAGGTAATGTTATTTTAGACGTTTTGAATGAAACCTTTAACGCAAATGTGATTTCAAACCGATTTCCTAATCGTTATGCGTGTGAATAGAACTGGCCACCGAACAGTCATGATTTGAATCCGTGTGATATTTTCTTTGGGTATTTCTAAAGGAAAACATTTCCCCTAAACATCCTCATACAGGGATGGAACTGATTATCGAGGCTTGCAACGAGATAACCGAGGATATGGAATGGAATGCAAAGTTGGCAGGAGTCTATTACTCCCTACTTTATCGCAGAACCTGGACAGAGTCCCTTGCTGCTGGATCTTTCTAATCGGGCTTGTTTTTTAAAAGGGTTATTTTTTTTTAATCTCGGATCTAATTTTTCAAGTTTTGTCTATTATTATTTTAGTGAATTTAAGACGGATTTAATTGCATTCCAATCCGTTGTTAAACCAGCGTTATCGAACCCATTTCATGGGCCGACCGCGGAAGGCTAGGCTTATAAAGCCTGTCCTCCCGACGTAATTCCCCTTCAGACCGTCCACTGAAGTCCTTTCGGTGCTAACTCTTTAATAGGCTAGCAGGAATACGCCACAACGGGGCACTAGCTATAAGGAGGGAGCAATGTGTCCCCTTTTCCGGAGGAGTCGCAATTGCTGGGTTATTTTATCTTACTGTAAGTTTAACTTACAGATGGTGATACCTATTCGCGATCGCGGTTTTGGGGCGGCGATTTTCTGGAAAGAAGTAAACAGTAATTATTCTTTCCACGTAATTATTAACCTTCAGACACGCGTGTGTCTGAGAAGGGGTTGGGGGGACCGCGTGGCCGCAGTGAAGAAACCATTTGTTTTTGTGGTGGCTGTTGGCATCTGCAACAAAAGAAGCAGACACACACACGAGAAAAAAAAAAAAAAAAAAAAAAAAAAAAAAAAATTTAATTTTTACTTTCCTTTCGACTGGCAGGATGAGACGGCACGACGCGTCGTTCCACATCCACGTTTCTCCCGTTTCTGAAACTAGAGAAATAGAACAAAACACACGCGAGAAAAAGAAAAAAAAAAAAAAAAAAAAAAAAAACCGCGTTTTTTCTTTTTTTTTAGACCGCGTTTTTGTTTTGTGCGCGACTTACCGTATTTGAAGTCTTCAAACTATATAACTCGCGAAAAAAAAAAAAAAAAAAAAAAAAATTTCACTCGCGACCCCGGAAACGCGTCTGACGCACTATTCCGTTTATGGCTCATGCGATATGGAGGCCCCTAAGCCTGGTTTGTCGATTTTCGGCTACCGCACCGCACCATCACGGTGGTTCGTCCAGTACGGCGTGAGGCCGCTTCCTTACAACTGTCGGAGTTGGGTCCTCTCTGCAGATGTCCCGAAGATGACTATGTTCGGACACAGCCGCTCTCCCGAACAGTCTGCGCGCCTGCGCCACCCCCACCTCGGACACGGATTGAAATCTCGCATCAGATCGGAGAGTGGCGTTCCTGACGAACCACGGAGCTCCAAAGATCGTCCGCAACGCGATGTTTTGGACGGCCTCGATCTTCTTTTGAAGCGAGGAGCTCAACATTGCCCCCCATGCCGGGTAAGCATATGTTAGAATCGGCAGTACGTACAGCCGAAAAATGAGAAGCTTAGTTGCCAGTGGGTATGGGCTGGCACAGTTCAGCACTGGGTATAGTGAGGCTCTGGCGGCCTTAGCCCTCCGGGTCGCATAATTTACATGTTCGCCGAAGGTAAGCCGCCTGTCCAACACCACCCCCAGGTACTTAACTGTTTTCTCAAAAGGGATTTTCTCCCCTGAGATTTCCAGCTCTCTGGTCGGTTTTCGTGTCTTGCATGTGAACATCACGGCCACCGATTTTTCACCGTTGACCCTGATTCTCCACATGTCGAGCCACGGTTCCACTAAGTCCAGCTGCCTTTGGAGCCTCCGGACCGCGTAATCCACATTTGCGGATTCGTAGAAATATGCCGTGTCGTCTGCGTAAAGGGCGGTTTTGACCCCTTCCGACAGCGGCATATCGTTCACGTACAAAGTGTACAAGAACGGGGAAAGTACTGCTCCTTGGGGAACCCCAGCGGCTATTTCTCTGGTGGAGGAAATCGTTTCCCCTACGCGCACGACAAAATGTCGGTCTAGCAGATATGACCGCATCAGTCTGACATAGCGGTAGGGGATCGCCGATCGCGCTAGCTTATAAAGCAGCCCGCTATGCCAAACTTTGTCAAAGGCCTTGGCCACATCCAGAAAAACGGCTGCAGTCACCCGTTTCCTGTTCAGGCCTCCGACAAGGTCGTCTATTATTTTTACCAGTTGGAGGGTGGTTGAGTGACCCTCCCTGAACCCAAATTGCTCGGGCCGCACTTCTCCCTCCATGTATCGCCTCAGTTTTTCAAGACCGAGGATATGTGTCGTCGAGTTATTAACATCGGAGTTAAGTTGCTAGACGTGATGGTGGTCATATTGAACATGCGATAAGCAGAATATAATCATCAGATATATAGTAAACACACTGTTCTGTATAGCTATTCAAATAAATATTTTTTAGCAAAACCAAATATCAGATCATTTCGTGCGCCACTCTATAATTTCTGATCGTTTCAAAGTATTATAAAAATTATATTATTTTTTTCATGTAGTTACATATTTCCTTTTTTAATAATACTTTATCCTCTATCGTGTTATTTAAATTTAACTTTTTAATAACCTGCTTGAATGACATATATTAATGAATATAAAAATGCATTATTTTCCTTATTCATAATACGTAGAATAATAATCCATTACGCTAATAATAAAGTACTGACTTTAGGTATTTATATATAATTTATTTATTTTAATTATTAGCTAGTTACATATTCAGTTCCATCGATTTACGCACCATCATCCAGAAGAGGAAATAAATCATAAAATTTTCCAAGACCAAGGCTACAATAATTAACAAAAGTTTCATGTGTTAGCTGTTAAGACTCATTGGTCTTAATTAGTTTATCGGTCACATTTTTATTTGATGTTTAACTTTTACTATAATCTTCATCTACAAGGATGAATCCATGACCGATTCGATAGATATTGTAGCTTTTCCATCTTAAATATTTATATCGGCACTGTTCTAAATTTACTTTCGCTACAAGCTCAAAATAATAACTTAAAGGTTTGGAATACATATGAACTGTTTGAGGTAACTTTCTGGACGAGAAGCGTAATGACACTAGTGACCACTTAACTGAGCAATGGTTACACTCGAAATCCAATTTTTACAAGTTCTACTTCCTATTGTATCGAGAATTTTGTTGCTTTATAACAGTCTATTTATATGTATACACAGATTGAAACATGACCCGACTACGATAATTGATTTTAATTCTCAGAAACTGAAACCGATAAATATTACCCGATGACGGAGCACATTCATGCCAGGGCGTTAAAAATTCCTCAATGTTTCATCGCCCCGACACGAAACACTTTCGAATAACCTATTACTGATATGTTAAAGAAACCCAGATTACACTGATTTCCAACAAATGAGAATACAACATTTCTTTACCGATCACAAGTAAGAAAATATTTTTCTAATGGGAAAACATTATATATTTAGACCAAACACAGGTAGGAAAGGAACTGACCTATTAGAACGCGCTGAATTTCAACCGGTTACTAATTTTATAAATAACCTCAACACGTAAAGATACTAAACCGATCGGAATGCACAAAACGTTAACCGATCACAATATGTAATTTCTTTGACCGATCGCGAATCTGAGTGCTACTAAAACCGTATCCAACCACTCGCAAACCCTTTTTTTTTATTATACTTAAGGACTTACACGTGAAACTATTGAGAACATGAAGTATTGATCAACCACAATACAGATTATCTCGACTATTACCATAATGAAGTTTCTGATAAAGTAAATAAAACATTTTTACACTCGTAATTTACCGATCCTAAACCCACTGTAATTTATTATATCTAGTATATTTAATTCATGAAAAAAATGTAACTCTATTGATTTAGCATGTAAAAAAAAAGAAAAAGTGTAAGATATGTTAAAACAAATTCAAAACTTGGTAACATCCTTCTGCTCAGTTTGTAAGAAACAGCATTGGTTTGGTGTCTGCATTGAACAATTTTATTCGGTTCCATAAATACTACACACAGGCTTACCATACAAAATGAATTTTATGTATAGTATTTCAGCTAATTCTTTCATTCTTTATTATTATTGTTTTTTTAAACATTCTGATGGATTACAATATTTGTAATACAAGTGTTTTAACATGGGTTAAATTTTCTTTAGTTTAATCTTTTTAATTTTGGCCCTACATCAGTAATATTATTTTTTCTGCATTAATAATTCTTTGCTTTTACAATTGTGTTATAAGTGTATAAAGTTTAAAAACAATTTTTTTGTTATACAAATTTTAAATATAAAATACAAATCTCAATCTCAATACAGACATGAACCTATTTTATATTTAAAAAAATATATAATGACATATATATATTACTGAATAAAATCGTGTAATTTTTTGTTGTAATTATGCTATTGAAATAAAATATTATATTAATTTTTGAATCATATTGTAAAAACGATTAATTACCAAATTACTATATTGTAAAATTTTTTTATGGCTCATACTCGAGCATAGAAACTATAATGTGTTGCACATTATATAAGTTTATATTATATGGATATATTCTCCATTGTTTTAATTACCTTCTAAGGTGTTCAGAGTGGTCTGGTGTAGAAACAGAAGTAAGACAACCTTATTTAAGATATGACCAAATATGTTCTACAAGAATATGAAGGAATCAGTATAGGAGGAAGGAGGACGATTTTTATATAATTCATAGATGACATACAATTTTTTTTTGACAGAAAGCACAATATATGTGACGGATGATTTCAAAGTTAAAAGACAATATTTAAGAAAATGAATATTTAATGAAAATGAACGTCAGGAAAACTAGAGTAATGAGTATAGAAGACAATAAATCCAATGAATGTCTGCTCAAAAGAAGGAAGAAATGTACAAATAAAAACAGTTCATGTTAATCAGAAAATTGTATCAGTGAAAATGAACCAAAAATTAGAATAGGAATGACTGAGGAAGTCTTTAATAGCGTGGTTGGAGAGCGCTTGGGCTCCTGTTGTCCTTAAAAACAAACTAGAGGTGTACCATTCTGAATAAATCTATAAAAGGACCTACCCTTACTTGTAAGGGTAGGTACCCTTACTTGTAATAATATTTAATTATTATTTAAATTTCTTAATAAAAAATTTACTACGTAAACTATTTAACAAATTAAATTTCTCAAGGAAGAGTAGATTAAATTAAACAATCTCGTAGAAACTATACTAAAAAAAATTCTTATAATTATCCACTCTTTGATTACTATGTGTTAAGAAACACTGATTACTGAATTACTTCAAGTATATCCTAATAAATTTACATAAAACCAATTTACCATAGTAATTTTATTAGTATATAGTAAATTATTTTATTCAGATCGGTACAGGCCATGCCAGGAATATAACAAGGACTGCTTCTATGTATCAAAAAGGAGCTGTTAAGTATTTGATGGGAAATATCAGTGGAACTGTGGAGAAACCTTGATTAGAGCATCATCACTAAAAAGAGAAATTTTAAGAGTTAAATAGAATAAACATATAACATAATAGTGGTTTGTAAATATTTATGTGAATATAGTAAATAAATGTAGTCAGGACAGAATACAACACCAGGAAAGAGTTAGAAGAAAAGTTAACAATTCCAGTGTCTTCCTTTCATCCCCAAAATGTTTTTTGAGCAATTTCATTACATCCCTAATTTTGAATAGAGAAAGTCTATATTTCACTCCTGATTTCTTTTGTTGGCTTCAAATTCATGATGGTACATCCATTTTTACAAATAAATCTGAATTTACCACCATTAAAAAAATAATGTAACCTTCCTTTAATTAGTACATTGTCTTTATTCACATTTCTTTTAAAATAAGATTGTTTCATTGGCTTAAAACAAAAATGCGACTAATTGGGCTTCTTCTGAATTTTGTTGATTTCTTTTTTCCAATCGTAAACTTTATGACATAAATTGACTACAGTCCACATTTTGAAAAGATTTCTACATAATAATTTTGATGTAAGAAAGGATCTGTTGATTTTTTTAATTTTCCTTTTCAATCAGGGTGAATACACAATTTGATGGTAAAATGAATGGCCCATGCAGGGAAAAAGTATTCCACTGTTTGTAACGTTGCAGATTCATAGTTTAATAACCAGACTGATATGATACTCATAATAGTTTTTATTTTGGCCTCCACAACCATCTCATACCAGGTGATGTATTGTAACGTGTTCAGCTGTAACATGGAGGCTTAATAAATAATGGTATACACCTGTTCCAATTTCATTGAACCTTTTGAGTATTTGCTCTCTTCCAGTAATAAATGAAAACATTGTTTTAGGTTTGCAGAGCTCTAGAATTATCTACCACCACTGTTAAATTGTTTATTTAAATCTGCCTTGAGTAACAGGCACTCTGATCACTTACACAAGGAAGGATCTGGTTTTCTTGGCAATCAAAGGACAGTGTTATATAAAGTTCTCACACTTTTCTAAAAGTAAACTGTTTTAAAGTAAAGTAAACTGTTAAAGTAAAGTAAAGTAAAGTAAAGTAAAGTAAAGATTTTAGATTTAAATAATGAGCTCTCTTTTCACAAAATAAATTTTTCTTTTCATTTAGGTAGAGCTCTTTTAATTCTTTCTTTTAAAGAAAGACAAGTTGAACATTCATCTGTTCTGGGAGTTACAAAACCAATATTACATTTTTTCTGAAGATGTGATGGAAGTAGAATAATCTTGGAAGTAATCTGAATAAGATGATACCCTAATCACAACTCCTTACAATTTGATGATTCCACAACGTATTGCGGAATAAGTTCCTGGAAATTGAAGATTGTAAAGTCAAGTAAATGCTGGTGGCCAAATGATGGAGTGAGCTTAAAAAACTCCCAGTTAAATCCTGGCAAAATATATGTATTTATTTATTACTCGATATATGTTTTATGTCTTAGTAAAAATTTTAACTAAATAAAAGTTTAATTATAATCTACTACTGGTACCATCAAACATTAATAAATGCCAAGAACAACTAAGTCATTTAAATCAGATAATATAAAAAAAATTATTAAACGTGGCTTCGGCCAGTACCGTCTTATTTTATTTGACATTCTTCAATTAATAGAATGCTATTTCCATGTTTGAGCATTTAATGTATTTCAAGTTACTTCATGAAATATACATGTAAACAAACATAATTTAAATTATAATATGTTCTTTGAACACATCGTAAACAAAAATCTTTCAAAACCTGATTCAAATGGAGGCTCTTGCCAACTTCCCTGGGAGAATGGTAGTATTTTCATCTTTCATTTAGAAGTTTTTGGGTTCAGATTCTGGCCAGTTTTGGCAATTTTCAAATGCTATAAATAATTCATATCATGTTCCCATGCTTAAATTCTGAATTAATCGTCTAAAAAAAAACACCAGCGTTACTTCCAATACCACCATAATACTTAGTACCTCCAGCACTGAAGAATTTTTACTACATAGAACAAAAGGTTAGACACTACAAAAGTTAGACATAGGTTAAATAGTTTTTTATAATTATTATCTTTAAAAAAGGGTTCTGTAATCGATTATAAATTTTTTCTTATGTTTAAAACAATGTATACATAATGAATGCCAAAAATTTATAAAATTAAATCATTTTTAATACGTTATTTTTTTTACTTTTATATTTACCCGTCTCTTTATTGTATTTTTGTGCCTGAGGTCACTGATGAAAATTGTTTAAAAATGTAAAATTTAAAAAAACTGTTAAAAAATCTGTTTACTTTCCCGATTTAGCTATACACTTCATTATTAAAGGAAAATTATGCTAACTGGGTCAAATTTTCCATGTTAGGGTTTTATACAGATCTCGACGTTTAATGAACCTCCTCTAACAAAAAAATACAATTTTAATTATGAAAAATTCTGAAGTATTTTGGCCTATTTTTTCTTGATGTGTGCAGGGTGGATGGACTGCTTTGGCAGGATGATTTATTTGTACGGGGAATTAGTGACATTTAATTTCGGTCAAGGGGGCTAGTAGATATGAACCTTATGGGTTCCACATCTCAAAATTTTACTCAAAGCGAATATTTTTTTTTACATATTTTTTGTATTTGTATATATATGTTCCACTTAATTTTAGTTGTCTGTCAAGTAGTAAGCCATTGGCAGCCAGAGTTATGGAACTCCAGCTGCTGAGGCTTATACTGTTCTTTGCTGGTTTATAAAAAATGTAACTGTTCACTGCCATTTTGTTTACTTTTAAATTTAATTTTCACCTTATCATACTGTTTGGTAATTTATCATTTGATATATCATTTTTGCGATTTGGCAAAATAAAATGTCATTGATATACCATGACAGTTTCATTTCTTTTCCTATAATGTTGCTCTGGTTTAAAATTTTCTTTTAGTTAGTTTATTGTTTTTCCTCAACAGAAATTAAAAAGCACTGGGGATAGGGTGAATCCTAATTTCTTTTCTTTCTATACTGGGAACTTGGTTTATAAAGCAGTTACCAAGCAATTAGTATAGGGTCACTCAACAGTATTAGAATCATGCCTCACAAGCATGATTGTAATGTTATTTGTGGTATTAGTTGATATTCTATAAAACAATTGAGGTAAAGTCCAAGGAATAAGTTTTCAAATCTGTTTTCTTTCCAGAGGCTGAGTATAAATTCCCATCTTCTGAATATATTATTATTTATTGTAGAGGTATCTGTTGAGAGCCAGACTAAGGAAAGTTTCCTGAAAGAGGGCAGCAGTACTTTCAGTAGATATTGAGGGCATAGGTTAGGACGACTTAAACGACCATATCAACATCACTCAAGCGCAGCTGAAAGCAATGGAAAACTACAGCTGCTTTTTTTCCAAGAAAATGTAGCTCTCTGCAGTTTCATATAGCAATGTTGGAGGTGCCTTCCTTGGTAAAATATTTCGGAGGTAAACTAGTCCCTTGTCAGGATCTCCGGGTGGGGACTACTAAGGAAGGGGTCACCAGAAAATTAAAAAATAACATTCTACGAGTCGGAGCGTGGAATGTTAGATGTCTAAAAAAGGTTGGTAGGTAGAAAATTTAAAGAGCGAAATGGATAGAATAAATGTAGATGTAGTAGGAATTACCAAGATTTGGTGGGAAGAAGAAAACGACTTTTGATCAGGTGATTTAAAATAATTAACTCAGCTTCAAATAAAGGGCAGACAAGAGTAGGTTTCATAATGAACAAGAAGATAGGGAAGAGAGTAGTGTATTTAAAAATGCATAGTGATAGAATCATTGTAATAAGGATAAAATCAAAACCTAAGCCAACAACGATTGTTAATGTTGATATGCCTACAAGTACTCATGATGATGATGAGGTTGAGTGTGTAAACAAAGAAATTGATGCAGCTGTTAAACACATAAAAGGGGATGATAATTTAATAATAGTTGGAAATTGGAATGCAAGCATTGGAAAAGATAAGGAAGGAAATATTGTGGGTGAATGTGGGCTGGGAAAAAGGAATGAAAGAGGGAACCAACTTATACAATTTTGCACAAAGTATAATTTAGTAATTGCCAACATCCAGTTTAAAAATCATTATAGAAGAATATATACATGGAAAAAGCCAGGTGATACTGCAAGGTATCATAGATTATATCATGGTTAAGCAAAGGTTTAGGTTTTAAAAACTTCTTATAAATAAAGTTTAATTACATTCTATTTTTAAACTAATTTACTTCTTACACTTACTGTACTATAATTTTTGTACATTTTGGACACCTGTAACTTGAAAACTATATAATGTAGAGTACAGAATTTTGCATTTTTACCTAAAATGACAAATTAATATATCATATATTTAAAGTGTTCATAAAGTATGCCAAAACCCTTAAATAAATTTTTACATCTTAAACGTAGAAAAATAAAATTTAGAAATGCTTCTTTGTCAAAGCAGTTCAGAATAAGATCACCACTCCCGAAGCACCCCAAGAACTTTAGGAGCTTCTCAACAATTTTTAAAGGGTAGGGTAGGGTTCACATCATTTTAAAGGGTGTTAAAGATAAAAAAAAAAAAAAAAATGGCATAAAAATATCAGGTTACAGTAATTTTAACAAAATGGCAGTCATTTAATGTTTTTCAAAAGTAGCCTGCAGAATGATATATTTTGAGGTATGAGACTACCAGTACTTGTATCTGTAGGCTACTTCTGAAACTAACTTAAAAGTATTAAGCGGCCCCCATTTTCGTTAAAGTTGTCATTGCCTGATGCTTTTTTATGCCAAAATGTTTGTTTTTCGATGCCCTTTAAAATGTGTCACAATTCCACTTCTTTTCATATAATTTTTCTCTTAATTATCCCCATTGTGGCAAGGGGTGTGGTGTTTGAAAAACTATTTAAAGCTTACTATATTTTTTTGAACACTATAAATATATTTATTATCTCTCTCACTCTCTCTCTCACCCCTTCCATCCTCTTTCACTGAGTGTGCGCGCACGCGTGCGTGTGTGCATGCACATGAGTGATTCAAAGCATGCACATTCATATAAATATATAATGCTTTTATTACATATATATATATATATATATATATTCAAGAATTCTGTCCCCTACCCTAAAACAAAAAAAAAAATAATTCAAACTGCACATTGATGTAGTTGATCTATTTTAAGATCAGAATATATGTTTAAACATTTTGTACCGGTATATAATTCTCTTCCATTACTAAATAATAATAGTCTATGCTATCTTACCTTAATGAAAATGTTTTTTCTCCCCTTACTTTTTTGTTTGTGATTGGGCCTCCTACAGATCATCAATCCACTGTTCCGACTTCTTTCTTTTCCAAAGTTCTTTCATTCCTTTCCTTTACTTCTCTCTGTTTTCTTCATTCCATCCAATTTGTTTCTGCTTCTCTGGAAATTTAGATTCATCCACTAGTTTTCTTAATGATTTCGTCAAAAATTATTTCTTTTGAAATATTTAATAATATTAGATGTTTTACAATTTTTTTGAAATAGCTTATTTGGTTTTCCCGTTTTCAAAAAAAGTTAAATATTTCTTTTGTTAATTTAATTTCATCCATTCGATTTAATAAAATTTGAGTTCCTTTTGTAATCGTAAGATTTTCAAAATTTTGGTAAATTTCTTTGGATTTGCTTTGTTTATAAGTATTATCTTTAGTCTTGGCTATAGATTTTTCTTAAAATAATCTCTCCAATAATTATTAAAGTTTTCCTAACAAATTCGTTAGGTCTTTTGTATTATACAACACTTCTGGTAAAACTATGGTTTTGTAGTATCTCAATTATGTGTTTTTGAATAAGAATTTTTTATTTTATGTTTCTTTAAGATGAAAGCCACTTTCATTTTTTGTATTCTAGGTTTTATTTAATCTTTTTCTAAAACATTCATGGTAGTTATACCTAAATATTTAAACTTTTGGACTCTTTTGATCGATTCTTATTCTGAAATTTTAATATCTTGGATTTACTTTTATTGTTGGAATCCATTTTATGAAATTTGTAGCTTGATTTTGTTTGCATCTTTTTCTTTCTAATTCTTGAATTTTCATTCTCTCTGATGTCTTTTGCCAACGTTACTAGATCATCAGCAAGAGCTAAAATGTTACGTTTAAAGATTTAGATGTTCTCCCATTTTTATATTTTCATTTTTCTTAAGTACTTGTATTTTATTCTTAATCACCTTATCTCACTATAGTTTTTACTTCAAAGAGTTTGGAAATTCAACTAAAATTTTAACTTTTGAATATGTTTATTTTATAATGTTTAGTGTTTCATTATAAACCCACCGGGTTGGTCTAGTGATTAACGCGTCTTCCCAAATCAGCTGATTTGGAAGTCGAGAGTTACAGTGTTCAAGTCCTAGTAAAGCCAGATATTTTTACATGGATTTGAACACTAGATCGTGGATACCGGTGTTCTTTGGTGGTTGGGTTTCAATTAACCACACATCTCAGGAATGGTCGAACTGAGAATGTACAAGACTACCTACACTTCATTTACACTCATACATATCATCCTCATTCATCCTCTGAAGAATTATCTAAACGGTAGTTACCGGAGGCTAAACAGGAGAAAGAAAGAAAAAGAAAAGTGTTTCATTATAGATATAAATTCTTTCAGTATTTTAAGCAGAGATTCTCTATTTATTTTTACAGAAATAAATATTAATTCAAGATTTCTAATTTTTTGGTACGAGTATTATTATCTTTGAATGGTTTTTTTTTTTGCGATTTCAAATTGTTTTAGATTATCATTTTATTATCAAAGATCAGCTCTATCAAACCAGCTGATATTTTAAATTTAACATGGTTTTTAATTTTTTATCTTTAGTAAAGAACTGCTGGGTTTTAAGATTAACTCAAACTGATTTTTAAGTCGTGCTACTTTTTTTCCTACAGAAAAAAAATTAGATTTGCTAATTTTTGCAAACAGACATGTAGTAACAATCAATGAAAACAGTGTAGCAATTCTCAAAAATACTTTTTTTTAAAGCAATAATATTTTGTACAAGTATATTGCAGTTAGTATTTCAGTTATAATAAATAGACCCCCCCTCTATGAATCATGAGACCTTGCCGATGGTGAGAGGACTTGAGTGCTCAGTGATACAGAGTAGCTGGACTGAAGGTATAACCATATTGGAGTGGTATCTGTTGACAGGCAGGTTATGGAATGCTAAAGAAGAATGCTAAGGAAGGGATAACCAGAAAATGAAAAAAATAACATTCTATGAATCGGAGAATGGAACGATAGAAGTTTGAAAAAGGTTGGTAGGTTATTTAATGTCTTTGATAAATTTCCATGCTGGGTGCAGATAGCACAATACTTGTAATCATTTGGTTAATTTTTATCTAAAATTGCAAGGCAATTGTCTTTATTTTCATAATTTTTATGCGGTGCTGTCATAGTTTTAAGTTTCTTTAGTTTAACTTTTAATTTGCCATTTTGTATTTTATGTTTTAAATTTTGACGGATAAGATTATTTTTCTTTTTTAAATTTTTCTGCAATTTTTTCAAGCTCTTGCAATTTTAATTGCAACTGTTCATTATTGTTTTTAATTTCATTAAAATGTTTGATAAAATAATCTTTTATAATTTTAAAAAATTTATCATAAAAATCATTTGATATCAAACTTGCTAAATTCAAAATTAATTCTTCCTTTAAATAAGTATCAATAATAATAAGTAAATCTAATGAATTTTTGTCTTTTGGATCCACTTTGTATAAAATATTTTGTTGACCGGATTTCCAGCCAATTAGTTTTCTGAATAATAATCGATCAATTCTTTAGATTGTTTATTTTCAAACCGATGTTTAAATTTTTTTAACCATCTTTACATAATTTTGAAACATTAAAAAACCAGTATATGCATCAATTATTAGCTTAAAGTCATCAAAAATACCATATGAATAGTTATATTTTATTTGTTCATGCGAACATCAATTAGGCTCATTTTTTACAAATTATAAATTACAAAATTTTTAACAATAATAAAATAATTTCGCATTTTTCATGCGAAAAATTTAATTTAATTTAGATGTTGAAAAATGTCTGAAATTAGCTACATTTTGAAACGTGCAAATAATAATAATAGTTTTAGAAAAATCAATGAAATGCAGCTTAATAAAAAGTATAAAATCGAAAAATGGAGTTTGTAAGCGTTAAATTTGGTTATTCGATTATTGCAACGGTAATTTGTGGTTATTGCAACGGGTTTTGATGATGTATTTTTACCAGAAACTTTAGCAATAAATTTACACAATTGGATTTAGATAAAATTAATCAAACTAAAGATGTACGTATCATATTTAAAGGACTTAGAAAAAGGGATAATGGTAGTAGTCTTCATGAAATTGTGTTTGTTTCATATTAAATTCTTTTTTTTTAATTTTATAATTTTTTTATTTTTACATGTATAGAGTATAGACATGTATTCGATGTTTATTATTATTTTATTCTATTATTATTATTTTTATATTTATTGTACAGACATGTATTGCTTTTGTCAAAAATGAAAATATAAAACGTTATATCGTCATTGTGTCACGGTTGAAAAACTTTAATGAAATCTAGTTGTAATGTTTGTAATGAAACTAACTTATATTATGAAAATTAGAGTAATTAGAGAAATTGAAAATATCAATAAAAGGGATGTAAACTAATAATTTTCATACAGACGCTTCAGTTCTAATGGAATATTCTAATATCCCCAAGCCATAGTATTGATTTTACTCTTTTGTCATCATAATTCAGTAATGCCAGTCTGATTGTAACTAGTGTTTATTTGATCTAAAAGATCGTGCTCTTGTGATTTTCCAAATTAGAATCTTCAAGATAGGCTTTATTAATTAAAAGTTAAAAGGTTTCAAATTTTTTAATATTTTTTATCTCAACCGTAGAAGTTAACATGCTAAAATCATATTTATCTTGTAGATCAACAATACATCGATTATCTAATCGTTATGGATTATTACTTGTCGTTACATGTTTTGACAGAATCGACCGTTTAAAGCAGAAATCATCATCATTATTTTATATATTAATCACAGCCTTTCTTTGTTTTATTTTATCGGGTAAATATACACGTATGTATGAAGAACCACGTAATGGTTACGTGGTTCGTACGTATTTATTTATACGTAACAATAAACCATCAATACTGATTAACGCCCTACCACTGCCTTTATCTTTTCAGATTCTTCAACTATTAATTTTTTAAACGCTTTTTGCGTAGCTTGATCTAAACCATTACGATTATGTATGGGAATATTTGTAGTTTTAAAAGCCAAATCTTGACTATCGATTTGGTCACTGACTTTTTTCATACGTACGTACATTCCAACAATAAATTGAATTTTGCAGCATCTGTTTTTATGTGTGATTCTAAAATATTGAAAATGAAGTTTTTTATATTTTTTAAAAATCGATAAATATCTTTATTTTTTCATCTATGTTTTTATAATAATATGTAATTAAAGTATTTTTAAAGGCTTTTTCCAAAATTTTAAACGAATTTACGTCACAGAAAGCTAATCTGGCTGGTGCTTTATTATTTTCATAATCATATCTAAAAATATACGTTTACAAATCATAATAACTATAAAATAAAAAATGCATTGTATGAATATTGTACTATTATAAAAATATAATGTTGCGCATGCGCCATAACTATAGAGATACATTAAAGAATCTGAAAATGTTGCTTGCAAAAGATTGTAAAACAAGAAAATGCTCTTTGTAAAAGATTGTGAAAAATAGTAAAAATAATGTAACGCAGCAGCAGCATTAGTCTACATAAATGATTCTTTAATCGAATTTATTTAATCGACATTTAATAGAATCTTTTATTTAATAATTCTTTAATGCATCCGATGTTTTGCGCTAGAACCGTTCATCTTTATCTACTACCGATCGCTCCTTGCAATCGGTGGGATCAATAATTTAAAAGGATAATAAATTGTTACTGAAAAATGACGTTTGATAGACTCTGTCGTTGATACTGACGGTTAGCTCTAAGCCGTTAAGTAAATAAAAGTTCCCGAACAGTTTGGACTTTCTTTAAAGCGTCAGCTTGTGTTATTTATAAACGGTATGATTCTTATTTAAAAAAATGACCCTCGAATGATTAGTCAAGCGATTAAAATCGACTAGAAGACATTGCTGTTAGAATTATTAATAATAACATGTCACCGATGTAATTAATCATTCTATACCAAAACATCTGATAGAAGTTTCTTAATTACTCGTAATACTGAAAACTGTAAATCGGTAATACGGTTTAATTTGATTAGGAAATTTCACGCAACATAAAAATTTCACACGCACAAAATAGAAAAGCTAAAATTTGTGTACGTACGCGCTGTGGAAGAGAGAGATAGTAATAAAGAGATTTTTCTCTTCACCAAAACGTAAACTTTCCAAATAAATTTTTTCTTTCTTTCTTCTGTATTTTGGAACCGTATAATATACTATCTATTTAAATATAAATATACTGTCCTCAAAATAAATCATTGAACAAATCTTTTTCTCAATTCCATACTATGTTTGTTAACAGATTCCTTCCTTTACAGAATGCCAATTTTCCTTACCGTAATTACGTTTTATTTTCTCTACGCATGATCCATTACATGCAATAGTATGATCTAAATACTTAAAAATCTTTGCGACTATTATTTATCCTTCATTTCTACATTTTCTTTGAATTTTGTTATGAAATTTTTATAAATTTTCTGTTTTCATCGTTTATTTTATTCCAAAGTAATTTTTTTCTGCAGCATTCTGTTCATTATTGTTTATAATTTTTTTTTACTTTTTGCAATCGCTTCTTGATTGTCGGCATACTTAATCGGTTTTGTATTTCCTTTTCATATTGTAATCAGAAAATCTTCAGTAGTTTGCACTGCTATCTTATTTCCATAAGTATAGAATCAAAGCGGTAATTTTTAACGTAATTCTTCCAGTTTTTTAAATTTTTTTATATAATCTGTTTCTTCATCCTTAATTCTTATCGTAGTTTTTGTTTGTTTGGTGTTCAAATTATTTTTTTCATTATTTATATTTTCAAACACCCTTCTCTTAAATTTCTTTACAGTAGATTACAGTTTAAAAGATTAAATGATTGTTTTTTAAATCGGTAAAGAATAAATAAATTTCCTAACCGTTTCTCATTTAATAAACTGAAATTCAAAGTAAAATTTTTTAATGTTCTCTAAGAGTGATATTTTTTTCTTTTCGTTATTTTTTTTGCTAGATTAAAAATCGTCAAATAAAATCTTTCTATCACTCTGATTTTAATTGAAATGGCACATTAAAGATCTATGAAAGTTAACGTAATAAATTTATCGGATGTCATATACTTAGATTCTTTTTAGCAGATGCTCTCTTTTTATAGATAGCTTCAAGTACTCGAAACGCCTTGAGTACATTTTGTAGGGTTTTATAAAAAAAAAAAACAAAGCCCCTTAACGTTGTTATAAATGTCAATACAATGCATCACAAAGGTCGCTGTTAGGTGAGCGGGATATACTTTCATGTGTTTGGAATAAACTGGACTACCTTGTTGATGTCTTTCTTGTAAACAACGATGCGCACGCGGAACGGTTATAGATACAAACTTTATGATATTTCTCGTTAAATAATCGTATTTTTAAAATAATACTTTTACAAATTACATCGAAGGTTACTGTTTTATTTGTTGTCGTCTTGTATTTATAAAATTAACTACACGAAATAAAACACAAAAATTCTGTAAAATGTAGGAAGAATAGCGCGTAAACTGAGGTCGGTCTAATTATTCAACAAAGAAGACAAATTAATAAATAAATATTGAACGGTTAAAATAATAGGTAATAATAATGTACGCATGTATTTTTATTTACAAATAATATAATAATCCGACACAAATGAATTATAATTTTTATAAAAAAAAAAGTAATTAACATATTTTTACAAGTTACAATTACAGTGTTAATGTATGGAGCATTTCATCTATTTATGTTTTATTTAATTCTAGTTAACATTGTTAAAAAATTATTTTAATTTAACGTAATTATTCTAGTTACGTTCAATTAATTATACTAATAGTCTATAGGAAGTATTATTTAATGAAAATACAACACCTGACATTCATTCTTGGGTTTTATAATTGCTAATAAAACCGGATAAAAGACCTTGAAACAAGTTTGTTAGTTAAAATCAATTCGATGCTTAATAATATTTAAAAAAAGCCAAAAAACAAAACATATAATCATTATTTTACGAAAGTGAAAAATGTGGAAATATACACACATACAAAAGAAACGAATTTTTTTATGTGTTATATGAACAGTCTAGATATAAATAACACTAACTAATAATTTACTAAATTAATATTAATGATTAAACATTACAAATTTACATAAAAATAATATTGGCTGTAATATTCGACAGAAACGATAGAACTAGTTAAACCTGTAGTAGCAGGTAACTGCTTCATCAAACCACTTTATTATTTATACCATTGTATATACATAACTGATTAAAGTTGAAAGTCACATAATAAACTTACTTAATGTAAGTTTACAATGCCAGATGAGTGTACGATTTATTTTAACTAAGAAAACAAGCTGTCATTATAAGTTGTAAGGGGGGGGGGGGTTGGAAGTCTGAAATTAGGTGTGGGGAAACAATAAATACTTCAGCTTCGGATTGATTCTTTTTATATAAAGTGGATAAAATTCTATCTGAGGGAAGTTCTATAAGAAGATCCGCCTTTATCAAACCAAATAATACAAATTTTTTGAAGAAACTAAAACTGATTCCCGCATACTTAGAATGAAAGCCTAGAAAAAACTCTCAGAAAGTCACAGAGTAAGAAAGAATTAACATAAAAGAAAGGTTAGATGTTGATGAAGAGAAGATTTCTCAGAGGTAACACGTAACGAGATAAAAACTATCCAAGGACTACTTTAGCCTCAATCCTTAAGAGAACTGAAAGTTATTGCAACAGATCTCTTATTGTGTTTATTTAGCTATTGGTTTGCTTGGCATTTCTCCCGCCACCATCTCATTCGGTCGCCCTAAAGCATAAGACCGAAAGTCTGTGCCACAAACTGTTACTGAGCCTCGAAACAGTTTAGCGACCAGTGTCCTAAATAGCTCCTAGAGCTTACCTAACAGCGTGAGGAGACTAAGCGTGGTGCCACACATCACCAGCTTACGTGTCCTAATCGCTCACTTGCAATATATTTACTAAAATGGGTAGGCGCACCCGGTCAACTACTAAAAATATATATGCCATCCGTAAAATAAAATTTACTTTGTCTAGAGAGCAATTCGCTGACACGCCTAGGTCGCTGAATGCCAGCAAGTAACTGTCCACCATATTAAAGCGCTTGGAGCCATAAATATCTCTAGGTTAGCTTCCCACAGCAGTGCGGTAGGAGTCTTTTCCCCATAGGTAATCTACTGATGTCGGTTGAACAAAGCAACCGCATGAAGGAACTCCCACATGGTCCGATAATGCGGCTCTCTCCAAATTGACTAGCCGCTTGTGAGTGGCCAATTTTCCCCTTCACCTCTATATTCCAGGGTGGCTCGATCTCCGGCCCCCCCAAGAGCAGGGCAGTCAAACATCAAATGTTCATTGGACTGGGTCTCCTCACACACGCACAGCTCATCAGTTGCCATGCGGAACCGAAACGGATATTGGCTTAAATTAACATAGTTGGTGAGCACCTGGGCACCCGTTGCCCTTGAAAACGAGCTTGAGGCATAACATCCCCTCAAATCCTGTATAAATTTATACAAGAATCTTCCCTTAGTCGTGTTGTGCCATTCCAGCTGCCATGCATCATCGCGAGGCTCTGCAGCCTCTCACGCAGGCGGGAGATTGGCAACTGAACGAAATTTAGATCCGGTGCAATGTGATCGCCGTTCCGCTCCCGTACTGGCCGGGCTCGAAACCGCATCCCAAATACCTCGGCCTCCCGATCTCTTCGCAATTTTCACATGGCTGCTCAAACTTTCACCACTAAATCGATTGGGAGAGCCTTTCCCAATACGGTGGTAGCCTCGTAGGAGGTTGTTT
This sequence comes from Lycorma delicatula, assembly GCF_047948215.1. Classification (NCBI taxonomy): domain Eukaryota; kingdom Metazoa; phylum Arthropoda; class Insecta; order Hemiptera; family Fulgoridae; genus Lycorma; species Lycorma delicatula. Next base: position 122,829,534 of record NC_134462.1, read on the forward strand.
CAAAAACACCAGTGCACACAATTTTGGCTCTGCGCTGGGCAATCCTTAAATTTTGAAAAAGTACTCTATGGTGGCCTGGCTCCTCTATTTTACACGGATATCCAACGCAGACCCGATAAGATAAGCTGACAGATGGTCTCCGTCCGCATTAAGTCCTACTTCGAGCACTCATAAAAAACACGGTAAGTGTCATCCAATTGTCCACTCAGAGGACACATCCCAGAATCTACGGGGCTAAATTTCTGTAATCTGTCCCTAAAAGCACCACGGCCAGAAACAGATTGCGTTATATATTTATTAGGGTGTATCCAAGAGGCGTCCCGCAAAGCAACATTTGGAAAGAGATCATGCGCGTAATGCCCACCCTCTGTCTCACCCCATCTGGCCTGCCATAAGATATTGCCATGTTCAATTTCTCGAACTCTATTCTAAGTCAACTCATCCGAATTCTTAGCACCATAAAGGATTTAAAAGATAATGCGTAATTAGCATCTGATGGTTTCGACTCGTACTAAAGTCAGCTGCATATAAAAGCCTTGTTTTTAGGTCTTAAGAATCAGTATGTCATTTTGTTGAAGCGAATTTAATTATTGTGTTTTGTGCAAATGCAATTTGCGAGAAGCGTTCCTTCTTTGGCTCTGTTTGAATAAATTGGCATGTGAAAGTCTTCATTTGTTGTCTGATGCTTATTATGACTATTATGCTCCATCAATTTCAACTTGTGGTTGAAACGATTCAAAAGTGTAAATTTTGATTTGGAAGACAAGGAGCGCCCAGGCCAACTGAAAAAAGTTTGAAGATGAAACATTTGAGGCATTGCTGGATTAAAATCAATGCCAGACACTTAAAGAATTGGCAGATGCATTAAATGTTACCGAAGTGGCTGTTTCTAAACGTTTGAAGTCTATGGTTCAAAAACAAACAAATCGGGTGTCATACGAATTGAAGCCAAAGGCATCGAAAGGCGCTTTCTCAATTGTGCATTGCTGTTTCAACAGCTAATAAGGAAGGGTTTTTTTGCATAGTATCGTCAGTGGCGATAAAAATGGATACATTACATAATTCCAAGCGCAAAAATTCATGGTGCAAGCCTGGTCAACCATCAAAGTCAACAGCAAAGCCGAATATCAATCGTTCGAAGGTATTGGGTGTGGTCATTCTCTGTATTTTGCGTGGTCACAAGGTTGAGGTCAAGGAAACACTAGAACTGCTCGGAGTGGATATTATACCCAACCCGCCGTATTTATCAGAGGTTGCTGCTACTGATTTCCACTTGTTTCGATTAATGCAGAACCACCTGTCTGACCAGCACTTTAGTGCTTTTGAAGATATCAAAAATTGGCTCGATTCATTGATAACCTCAAAAGATGAGTCGTTTTTCCGACGAGGGATCCGTTTTTACCAGAAAGATGGTACAGTTATAGCTAACAATGGACAGTACTTTGAATAACATGTTCTTATATCTTTGTTTCAAATTAAAGTTAATTTTCACATCAAAAAGAAGTCCTTTAAAGTTAAATTTAGTGAATTTTAAAAAAAATGTATTTTTATTAATTATTTTATTTTACATTTCGGAAGATAATTTGCCTTTGAGTAAATAAATGTAAAAGTACTAATTATTTTTATTTCATAAAATTTCTTATACTAATACCTTATATAATAATAAAACATAGTAAGAAAAAAAATTGCTGTAAATTTTTAAATATAATTTAGTATATGTTAAAAAATTACATAAGGATTATAATTAATAAAAACTGTACTAAAAAATGTTATAAGGTTAAAAGTTCAATAAAATTTATATATAAAAAAAAATAAATACATTTTTATTTATTCACTTTTAAAGGAAAGGAAGTAATTTGGTAAAGGAAAAGAATATTATTGTCCTTATACGTAACGTTTTAAACGCATAAATTTAACGCTAAGGTTAACAAGATTTTAGATTAAAGGTTTAGCATAATTATTAAATCTGTTACTGGTTCAGGGTAGTCCGGAACTTAAAACGCTTGGACTAACCTTTTTTTTATTAAATTACATGTAACCTTCGGACACACTCATCTTTTCAGCTTTATAAATAATAATATATTATTTACTTTAAAAGTTTATAAAAAAATTGATTTCGTTACTTTTACTTTTTAATCACTTATACGGAAAGGAAGAAGAAATTTTTAAAAACTTTGATTTTTTTATATTCATGTATAATTATAGTTCGTATAAGATAGTAAATTACCAATCTTGGATTTACGTGATGTATGTCGAAGTGACATATTTCACTGTAGGGCTAGTTGTTATGGGTTTAGCATAGTTTAAACCCATTACGTAATGCATTTTTAACCGACTTCAAACGTTGCGAAAAAACAAGTAAAACCTTTTTTGGTTTTTGCTATTTTTATAAAATTATGCTCAACTCTTATTCTTCACCAAACGCCCCGACATTTGATATGCTTTTTTAATTTTATAAATAAATTATCTTAATTACTTGTGTTGTAATTCTTTTCCCGAATAACTAAAATGAAACATTTTTTAATACGACATACAACGTGGTCAAGACTTTGATAACTAATGTATTTTTCATAAATATTACTTACTGTTGAATTGTTATCGATTAATAATAACTGTTTTCTGTTTCCATTTCAACATCTAAGCTTGTTGGAAAACCTTGGGTAAAAAAAAAAGAAATAAAATACATTGCCCCGTTACTGTAAGCCTTACCTCAGAATTATGAGTGGTAGTAATCTGTTTATATCATTTATCTACATTTTTAAAAATAATTTTTATAAAGATACAGATTTCTCGCGTACTTGAAAATGAGATTCCGTTGCTTAAAAAAAACTGTTTTATTATAACTCCTCTAAAAAGAAAAATAACCTTTTTAATTTGTTTCGATATTTTTAAGTCGGAGCGAAATTAATGCCTAATAGATTGTCTTTAATTTAGTATAGACCTCTAAAAGTTAAAAGAAAATTTCAAAAAAATATTTCTTTTAATAGGTTTAATGTAGATTTTTAATTTTTTTAACTTTACTACTGAAGACAAATTCTACAAACTATGTGTTGTAAAAAAAAAAATAAATAAATTCAACGATATCGTGGGGGTGAACTTTATATTCAACAATATAAAAATTCAGGAAGTTTTATAAATGTGACGCCCTAAATTTTATTTTTCATCTTTCTAATTATTTCAGTACCGTAATATGTGATCGTCTCATCGTTAGTATGATTCATGGTAATTAACCTACTTTTTTGGAATTTTGACCTTTCATTTATCGATGTATCGATTTCTTTCAGTTAAAATTCGACAGGTAGAATTTTGAGTAATGGATAGAGGAAGTCAAATAAACACACATTAACTTCTCTATTAGATTCAGTACTGAAATTCTGTAGTTTTTATCAAAAGTTGCTGATAAAGTTAGGGTTGCAATATTATTTCCACTGAAATCCAAGAAGACCCATACTACTTCTGGCGATTTTAATTATTCTGTGTCAATGACAAATATATATATTTTTTAATCGTAAATACAGCGTATATAAAAAAAGAATAAACCGATTTCAGGACCGTACAACTGTGCAACCGCGTAGGGTCAGTGAGTGAAATTTGTACTATTTGAAAGTGCACGTCCTAGAATTTCAAATACCGCTCACCAAACTGCAATACTAATCCTCAAACGTACGCTAACCGAAATCTTAAACAACATGGTTTCTTAAAGAAGGGATATATGTCCTACAATTTAGTAAAATAGTCAGTCCGTAATATCGATTCATCGTGCATTTTGACAGAGTTTCAGGATTGGTCCACTATCGGCTAAGAAAATCGGTTTTATGTAATGGAAAGAGTCCACAATGACCGCGTACTTCACAGGAAAATTTACGACTAATTCAAGAGGCTTTTCAGCGAAGCCCGAAAAAGTCCACTCATTGCGCTAGCAGAGAACTTCCGATCCCTCATATGACTGACGTGTGTTGAGAGACGCATGCATTTCATAACGATTACAGTCGGTACAAGAGAAAACGTAAAGACTTCTGTGAAACGCTCTTAGTCTATATGGAAGACAATAGGTTCTTACTGCGGCTTGAATAAATGAATCTACAAACAAATAAAAAAATTCTTGACAAAGTGGGAAATATTAAAAGGATTAAATTTTACTGTCGTATTATAGTAGAAAATTTTATTTAAAAAATATGGTACTGTAAATTCAAGATATATTTTTTTAATTACCATTCATCCTCGTCGCGTACAGAGTTATCATTATCATCGCTTAGAGTGTTAGAATCCCTACGGCATAGACCTTCATCATCTTTATCGCTTTCGCATTCAAAATCACCAATATCGTTATCAGATTTACTCTCGAGTACAATTTCCCGAAGGTACTCTGGCAGCTGAGGTCCTTCAAACCACTTAAATTTATAAAATTTTCATCGTCGAGCACCCATCCATTTTCTTTGGGATCAATATCAGCTGGAATTTGTTTGTGTGAATTCAACCTAATATTCGTTACGTGCTCTTAAAAGGTGTTGATACTACTCAGAGTGACAAGGTGGCAAAGTCGAAGCATCAAAATTACCCAGTTTTTTTTTACGAATGTTTCGCCAACATCACGCATTTTATATTGCCGATTAAAAAGTGCCAACCGAATATCATTAACTCTTCGTTTAGCGATAGTTTTCGTAACACGTATCCCACACAAATTGCATATAAATATTTCTAACGTTTCAAACAGCTCTTATTGCTCATATCTCGTATCTCCAAGAGCATTGGTTTGTCTGGCATTTCTCCCACACCAACCCATTCGGTCGCTCTAAAGCGTAAGACCAAATGTCGGTGTTACAAACGGCAACTGCGCCTGAAACGGTTTAGCCATCAATATCCTAATTAGCTTCTACCGCTTACCTAACTGCGTGAGCGGGATAAGCGTGGTGCCCTACACCACTCGCTTGCGTGTTCCACCGCTCACTTGTCATATATTACTAAAATGGCAAGGCGTACCCCATCTACATACTAAAATATATGACTTATCAATAAATAAAACTATTCCGTCAAAGACAGCAATTCGCTGCCACGGCTAGGTCACTGAACGCCAGAGAGTACCTGTTCACCATATTATAGCGCTTGGAGCTATATTGGCCGATAGCCGGCCATTTCTCTAGGGTAGCTTCTACAGCAAGCGGTAGGAGTCATATATCCCTTAAAATACTGATAACGGTTGAACAAAGCAACGTCAGCAAGGAACGACAATGCGGCTCACGCCAAATTCACTCGTCGCTTATGAGTGGTCAATTTTCACCTTGACCTCTAAGTTCCAGGGTGGCCTGAGTTCTAGCCCCCCCAAGAGTTGGACAGTCGAATATCATGTGTTGGTTCGACTAAACCTCCCCGCGGGCGCACAACTCATCAGCTACCAGGTGGAACTGAAACACATAGTGATTAAAATTCGCATGGTTGGAGAACACTTGTGCTCCCGTTGCCCTTATAAACGAACTAGAGGCGTACCATCCCCCCAAGTCCTGTATAAATCTATACAAGGACCTATCCTTAGTCGTGGCAAGCCATTCTTGCTGCCATGCTTCCATCGCGAGGCTGTAAAGTCTCCTCCGCAGGCGAGAGATGGGTATCTGTTCCAAATTTTAGAAACGGTACATTACGATTACCGTTTCACTCCGGTACAAGGTCTGTTCGAAACCGCATCCCAAATATCTCGGTCTCTCTAGCTCTTTGCAATCTCCACATGGCTGCCCGAACTTTCACCGCTAAATGAATGAGGAGAGCCTTTCCTAGTACAGTGGTAGCCTAGTAGGAGGTTGTTTTAAAAACACCAGTGGGTATGATTAAGGTCCTGCGCTGGGCACTTCTTAAATTTTGAATAAGTGCTCGATTACTTTCCAACCTACGCGTCCAAACAGATGCAGCATAAGAAGTCATACTTTCGAAGTCACCTATGTACACCACGAATAAATGACAGCCCGACAGCCCGTAGTCATTCCAAGCAATCCTCCTAAGCTTGTGCATCACAGAGACGGCGTCCGCCACTACTTGCTTAATGTGGTTGCTAAACAGCAAATTCTCATCAAATCTTTTTTTTGATCTCCGAGAATATTGGTTTGCTAAGCATCTCTCCCGCCACCACCCCATTCGGTCACCCTAAGGCATAAGACTGAATGAACAGTATAGCGATCGGTGTCCTAATAGCTCCTACAGCTTTCCTTACATCCCAACACGGTAGGGGGAAGATGTCAACCTTGTAACGTTACCGGTCGCCACACAACCCCCTTCGTTCCGAGCCCGGAGGGGCTTTACCGGAGGTCTTTTTTAGACCCTTTAACTGATTTCATCTCACAGTCATGAGCCAGGCCTCGGTCAGGATGCCACCAATGTAAATAAATGCCACGGTAGACATTTGCATCAATAAAATACAAATAAACGTTTTGCCTTCACGTAAGCCTCAGACGGACATCTTCACATCCAACCTAACATGACTCCCTCAAACTAACTAACCGCGGACCCCTCGTTTAGTGTAAATTTGACAACATCGTCCGTGACTGTGAATGCCTGAGAAAACAAACGAGTTGTAAATCAAATCAGTGCTACACTCATATCAATCAAAATTATGATTTACGCAACATAGGGGTGTCAACAATGAATATTCATCTGTAAAAATCTTGGAAAATGGCATACCACAAGGTTCGCCGTTGAGCGGTACCTTGTTTATGATCGCCATTAATAAATTTATATTAGCCATTCCAGTAATCAGCAAAAGCGTCTATGTTGATGATTTGGCAATTGTGTATGACAGCAACAAGACTGCTATGGTGAAATACAAATTGCAACGAGCGATTAACGCTCTAAATGAAGTTGCAAGGAATAATGGATTTCAATTTTCACCAGAAAAAACGTGCTGTATACACTTCTGTAGGAAGAGAATTCCTCACCAAAGTCCTACGTTGACAATTGGCAATAATCCAATACAATATAAGGATAATGTGAAATTTGTAGGACTAGTATTGGATAAATCCCTTACGTGGGGATTACACATACATGACTTGGAGTGTTAGATGCAAAAAAGCCCTAAACATTATAAAACGTTTATCGAACATTAATTGGGACTCAGATAAAGAGATATTATTGAAATTGTATAAGGCATTGCTTCAATCGAAACTCGACTACGGATGTATTGTATATTCATCCGCTAATATAGCGGATGAATATCCGTCGCATTTAAGTCGTATATTTAAGTCGTATTTAAGAAAGTTAGACGTTATTCATAATAGCGGAATAAGATATGCGACAGGCGCTTTCCGCACAAGTCCGGCAACTAGCCTAATGTCCGAAGTCTAGTCACAACTAGTTAAATCGGGCGATTTTGGTGGGCAAAAATTCATATTCCTTTTTTAAACAAATTATGGATATCATCATTTTTAAAACAGTTTTACAGTGTATATTTAAAATATCATTGAAGTTAGCCATTCTGTTAAAAACTAACTCTTAAATGTGCATTAAAACACTTAATTTTAAGTAATTAAATTGTTTGAAAATTTCGTTTTTTTTTTCATTTTATTTCTATGTAACAAAAAAAGGCTGTTAATTTGCTTGGATTAACTACATTTATTGTTTTATTGCACTTTTTGTCTATATGCGAAATTTTAACCAAACCATTTGGTAAAGAAAATACTTAAAGCTAATCAAAAATTAAAATCTCTCTTTGGGACAGTACAACAAATAAATCATTTTTTAATCTAATCGGTAAATAATCTGATGTATATATATATATATATATATATATATATATATATATATATATATATTACTTAGTGGTTTCTGTGAGTCTGTCATTCTTTCACGCAAAAACTACTCAACATTTATATGAACATACTTTTTATAAGTGGAAAAACAAAGGACTTTTGCCGCTTTGAAATGTTTCAACCTTTCAAGGTAATGGCCGTCATCAATCGGTAACAACCAGATTGTTTTTTGCCGATATACAACTTTGTATGTTCACACCGTTGATAAAATCGAATTCGGAGACCACTTGCAGTACAAACAGTACAAACAACATAGCTACTGTCACTGCTATTGTGTGTGCGGCGTAACTGCACCTGGCTTTGGTTAGTTAATTAAAAAACATAAAAAAAAAAAATAATAATTAAATAAATATTGAGAAACGAAGTTTACGGTCATTTCCTCGTGGTGCTTCTCGGGTAACATGAGAACCGTACAAAATACTTTTTTACCCGTACGAAGGATCGGTAACCGACTAGGTATAATTACTATTTTTAAGGTGGGAGCCGACTATTCCGAAACCCGAATACTTAGATCATTCAAAGTTTCGACTCCTTTGTTGACCAAACTGTTCAATTTTTGTAAATTGAACGGTTTTTAATTGGTATTTAACAGTATTATTCTCACAAATATGAGGATAATGAACAGACGGCTCCCGAAAGCGGAGGTCATGACGGCTCCAGGCACTCGCAGATCAGCGGACTGGCTGCTACCCAAGAGTCTGTTCTTCGGCTTAGGCCGCTGTAGGACACTATCGCAGCCAGTCTTGATGGCCCGGACGAGTTGTTCAGCCATCAATTTCATCTCCTCTCTGTGCTCCATGTGTCATTCTAACTCCAGTAAGGCAGCCGCACACTCCCGCCGTAACCTGTTCTGATCCAGGTCCCTTAGCTTATAGCGAGCCGAATCTGTAGTTCTTAGACCACCTCTGTAAGCCATATCGTAGGTTGGTTATAAACCTATGATCACTCGCACTTGCCTCGGGCCAGACAGTCTAACTGCTTGTACTCCGAAGTAGATCGCTCGTCACCAAGTTGACGTCGATGTAACTTTCCCCCAGTTCTGAAGAGAAAGTTGGCGGTTATTCTGCCTCGTTAAGCAAGTAGAGGTTCCTGGCTTGTACGAACTGTGCGAGACCAGCGACTCTGGGATCAGCGAGTGGTGAGCCCCAGAAGGAAGGCTTGTCATTAGCGTTGAGAGCAACCGGCACTCTGGTGCCCGGGAGACCGTCCAGGATTCGTTCCAACTTCGCCAGCAAGTTGTCGATACTCCATCCAAGCTGAAAGTGTCCCGACACCAGTACGACATCGAGGGTACCCCTCCTGACTCGCACGACGGTGAATTGCTCATCAAAAAACTGGGGAATTCAGAAGACACCCGACAAAGCCAAGCCGACCATAATCGCAGAAAGCGGCCGTCCCCAGTGAGATTAAATATCAACTCCGTGGAAGCCGACCACCCTATCCCAGACCGTGTACGGCTCCTGGACCAAGAGGACCTGGAGGTCATACTTTTCAAGGATACTCATTGCTTCATTGGAGAACGCCCGAGAGTAATGCAGGTTTAACTGCCCCAGACGCAAGCGTTCGATATGGTGACGACCGTCCTCGAAGCCTTCCACCATACGCCATATTATTTACGATCTTCGCCCGGGATATGTCGTGCGACCTGCAATGCTTGCCCCCGACCCGGTGTTCGACATCAGAGCCTTTCACCAAGACAAGGGAGCGCAGTTAGCAGGCGCGGTCTTATTAGGGCAGTTAGCTGCCCTCTGCCCTGCAAGGACGTAATGACTACACGTCTCCGACTGTGCTCTACAACGAAGAGAGGTGTGACCAAAGCCTTGACATTTGAAGCAACGGGACTCTTCTACATGGTCGACAACCCTGCAAGAGATCCATCCAAGGAACAGCCGACCACCGGCCATCAAGACCTGCAATGTCTCAATGATCCAGTCAGTAGCTCTTGGGGCCTCTTTCCATCCCAACTGCCGGACCATCCTGGTCCCCATGAGGAAGTCCTGGACTGCCATATCCAACACAGGGTTTTGGTTGTGTATGACCTTGAGGATTTCGGGCTCCTCTACCCTCGTTGCTCTCGGCAAATGGGAGACCAATATTTGCGGCTTTCACTGTGCCAGCATCTGAGCTTTCAGCCCATTCTTCTTAAGAACGTCAGCCTCCAGGAACCGCTTCGTTTGCTGCTCATTTACAACCTCCAACACGACGCTACTGTCCCTTGTTTTCGTGACCCGGGAAATCTGGAAGCGCCGACTGTATATATGTTTTTGTAGTTTTTATTGAGATAGAATCAGCATTTCCTTTCAAGTAATTTTTGAGTAGCGATAAACAACCTCTACTTTCACAAATCACAGCTGGGGCTCCATCCTACATATGCTATCTAATTTATACCGTTGTAAGTTATTGTTCTCAATGACTGATTTTATTTTATTAAAGCTGTCTTCGCCTCTCGTTCCAAGTCTAAAAGTTAAATAACATCAAATGTTCCATTGATACAACGCACAAAATACTTAATTGAGCAGTGTTTAGTATTAACAATGTTCTCATCAATAGCTAAAGAAAAATATTTATACGAGGCTAATTCAGATACAATTTTCCTATTAACGTTCACAGCCAGGTCATCTTCACGACGCATCACCGTATTTCGCGAAACGGTAATTTGTTCCGGCATTTCTTTAATTTTCGCGTCGGGAACGAAATTAAACATTTTCAGATTTTTTGTGAAATTTGGGGTTTTGCAGACTAGTTTTGATCATTTCTTCCCCATCAGAATAACGCATCTTTTTTGCGCTAGAAGTATATAAATTTCGTAAGAAGCTTTCACCATTGGCGTTAATTCTTCTTTTTTTTGAAAAACCATTTGTTGGCTTATTTAGAATTTATTTATTTTTTCTGTTAACGAATTCCGTCCTCAAAGAAGAACCGAGAGCATATGCATCATTAAGATTACCACGGTTTTGCTTGAAATATCGCTCTAAGTTAAATTTTTTGGACGCTGCTACACTAGTACCATAAATCAAACAAACTGGTTTCGATGTATTTTGATTAATAAACACCCATGCATTATTGAATTCACGAAGAGCAATCTTCTTCTTATTTTCGTCTTGACGTAGGTAGCTTACTTAAAGACATTTAAACGACTCGCACAAAAATAAAAGTAAAATTCACATAAATCTTATCCGAGATCGACTTCATACGACTACTGTGAAGGTTACCCAAGACAACGGCATGCCTAAGACTGAAGCTAAACGTGTCTTATTGGATAAATGGCAAGACGAGTGGATTGCCTCCGCAACGGGAGTATGGATGAGGCGAATAATACCGCGAGTACATGATTGGGTGCAGCGAGGCATTGGGGAGGTGGACTTCTACCTTTCCCAACTTTTTACTGGACATGGGGATTTGAAACCTACCTCCATCCCTTTGGTAAGAGGGATTCCTTTGACTGTTGATACTGTATAATGTTACACACCTGAACATTACTGTTTTTTAGTGTAATAGGTGGGACGTTGTCCGACAGGGTTTGGGGCTGAGTTGGCTCACTCCTGAATTGACTGTGAATACATGCTAACTGGAAGGAGACAGTGGGAGTCTGTTGTGAAGTTAACGACGCGAATTCTTAAGATTAAAGATCGGGATGCAAAGAAGTGGGACAGCGTTTGATAGGTAGAGACTTCGAGAGTAGCCTTGCTCGAGAGAAGGCGCCTCTTTGATGAGCAACCGAGGACCCTTCTTGCAGGGAAACAAGACCGTAGTCCCGCTGGAGCTCCTCCCTCACGGGCCTACGGTATTTTCATTGCTTTAAAGCAATGAAAAGACCGTAGACCCGGCTGGAGCCCACTCTCACGGGAGGGCACCGGTTAGAGGCGAGGCAACATAAAAAGGACCGAGTCCCGTCCAGCGGGGGATCCTCTGTGGGGCACGGCATAGCCGAATCTCATGGAGTCCCCCTGGGGGTTAGAAGCCAAGGCACCCACTGTGGCTGCACAGTGCTTCGGTGCAGGACCAGCCCAGTGGTAAGGGAAATAATAAAAAAAATAAATAAAAAAATCTAAAAAAAAAACGGCGAGTTGTCAAAGCTGTCGGGCACTCGTATTACTGGCACCATCTACCAGATATGTCTGGCATCTTTGTAAAGCAACGCATATGTAACGATTCGAAAGAAATAAAAATTATAGATACCGGCCACTCGTAAGTGTTAAGAATACTCGCAACTAAAGAATACATATATTAAATTTAGTCTGAATACTCGTGTATTCTACTGAAAACAAAGTAATTATTGTAGAGTAGACGTAGAGTAGTAATTATTGTTTCGGTTATGTTTTTAAATTACGGCAGAATTTATTATTTTGTTCAAAGTTGACATTCCAAAAACATTTTTAATTCTATATCCTCCGCATGTCACTCACCGTGACCCTTTTTTTTTTCTTCTTTTCCTGTTTAGCCTCCGGGAATCACCATCAGGTATTACTTCAGAGGATGATTTTTTTTTTTTTGGTGGTGAAAAGCACCTATGCGTTATCATCGCCCGGAATTTTCTTTAATAAAAAAGTCAAATAACTCTAAAATAATAAAACTTATATGGTTTAAAATTAATATAAATCATATAATAAAAATTTATTAAAACAAAAGTCAAAAAAGTGAAATAAAACTCAAAACTAATATCGCAGACGGAGTCTTTAAAGTATACAAATTAAAATAATAGAAAAAAGAAACTATATAAAACTTACCTAATTCCGATAGGTTGCGCAAAAGGCTTCCTTCTCGGATAATAAAATTAGACATAGAACCAAAAAAGTCAAAATTGAAAGTAAAGGAAAAAATTATCAAAAACTCTTCTAGCATAAATACATATATGATAATATTAAATTTTTTGCAGTAACCTAGTAATATGCAAAAACAGAAACATCCGGTTCAAAATTTCGTTTTATTGTACAAGATACCACGGATGTTTCTGGATAGATTAAATTTACGACGAAACGCCGCATAACATATGCAGTCTTTCAGAATGTGGTGCACAGTCATGCGGCAGTTGCATCGTGTGTGTAGGGGTGCGTGTCCTTCTGACATTAGGTACTCGTGTGTGATCCTCGTATGTCCTATCCGTAATCGGCAGAGGACTACTTCCTCACGACGAGTTTTTCTGCAAGAGGAGTCCCATGTCAACACTGAATCTTTAATGAGGATGAATGAGGGTAAATGAAGTGTAGTCTTGTACAATCTCAGGTCGATCATTTCTGAGATGTGTGGTTAATTGAAACCCGAGCACCAAAGAACACAGGTGTTCACGATATAGTATTCAAATCCGTATAAAAGTAACTGGCTTTACTAGGATTTTAACGTTGGGACTCTCGACTTCGGAATCAGCTGATTTGCGAAGACCAACCCGGTGGGTTTCACCGTGACCCTGCGTGTCACAAGTGGCACGCGTGCCGCGGGTTGGCCACAGATGCTATTGTGTAACGATAAGTAAATCGTATTATTATAATGATCTATAGTAATTGATATTTCTTAATAATAATTCAATCAATACTTAAAGATAAACAAAAAGAAAATTAAATTTATCAATAACGGTTCTTAAAGTTAAGACAAGAATATATACGGATTCAGCTTGTCGTTCACAAAAATAAACAGTAAAGAAATAAATAAGAATAAACACCTATGTACACACGTATATAAGTAAGCTCAAAAATGGCTTTCGTGAAATGATAGACACTTAACAATAGAGATAGTAACAACAAAATTGTAACAAGTAACGATTAACAATTAACGAAAGTAGCCAAAAATAATAACAGTATCGATGATAATAACTGCAATCTCACATCCAATCTAGCCCCAAATCTAGCACACGGGTGTGCTAGATTTGGTTTCTATTTGGCTGGATACGTTTCGCCCTTCGGAGGCTCTAGCTGTTATCAAGGAAACTAATTGCTAGGTTTTTAATCTGATTTTCTAAACACCGTTGGTATTTAATGCTGTACTGAGTCACAACCTTACGAATAGACGTAAGTGTATTTGTGAATCTTATCCTTCCGTTTTAATCACGGTGCACTCCGCAATTGTCTTTGTTACCTCTTGGTTTGGAAACGTAATGAAGTCGACGTTACTTTTACTTGTTGTTCCCGACAATTCTACACCTAAGTCCAGATCGGTCGTACGAAAACTTTGTATATCAGAAGTTTACTAGATAATGTGAGGCGTGTGTTTCCTCTCAGTAGCCGATGCAGTTCCCTACATTTCGCGTTCAATTGTTTCCTTTTCTCCTTCACGCGATATTTCCAGGTCAAACGTCGATCTGGGTTGCAATCCAAGGTATCGTAAACATTCTGACTGTGGAATCAAATCAATCCAGGTTCCACACCGGGACACTCACCTCTTTTCACGGCCAGTGTGATACGCTTCGATTTATTCCGATTAACTTTTAACTTTCATTTCTCTAGCGATGCGCAGATGAGGTCTGATGCTGATTGCAGTCCCCTCGAGGCTACTCCAGGTTCTTCGTTCACGCAAGGATAGCTGTGTCATCTGCAAATGAGGCGATCTTGCAATTTTCCAGAGTTAGAGGGTCGTAGTTTTAAATTAAATTTTAATTTAATTTATTAAAAAGGTAAATTCTAATTAACACGCTTTCTTTTAAGTATGTAAAATAAATTTTAAAGCCGACTTCGAAAAACACGCTAAAAATAAACCGTTATTCAAATTTTGTTTATAATTATTAAACTCTGTGAAAAATTAAAAAAACTTAACTAATAAATGTTTTTTAACCTTTAATTTAGGACTGACTTCAAATACTCCAAAATTAAAATGAAATTGAATGTTATTATTTTTAAATATTCATCCGTTTTTTGAATTTCAGTTAAATTTTAAAAGTTTATTTTAATTTTACTTTGGATAAAATACGGGTAAACCCCAAAAAAGTCACCCGTAAAAAAGCCAAGTCCAGAAACCTTTGTCTTTATAAAAATAAGTGAAATAAATGCGGATATGGAGACATTATTTAACTACTATCAAGCTTGAACTAAGGTTGTCAGGGATTCGGGAAGACGTAATATTTTTTCTCCTATAGTTTTTCGATTAATTTTTTAATAATATAGCGCGAAGATATTTTGAATATCAAAAATATATCAGATTGTATTTTATTATGTTATGAAAACCCTTTACTATTTAGCAAAAATACAAATCTTCAGTCTATCTAAACTTGTAATTTTCACTTAAAAAAAAATCTTCCGTTAATTTTACCTGGAAGAAACCTAACTACGGGGCTGTCAAAGAGACTCCCACTATATAATAAAAAAATAATCACCAGAATCGGTATACTTGGTAGTAAGCTTGATTAAAATAAAATTGAAATCCCATTAAGGGAAATCTCCTTTTTCTTTTTAATTTGGATGAAGGTTACATTTTCTGAAACAAATTTTTTAGCGGTATCAACGGTTAGATTTTTTCTGTTTATTTAGATCTTAATAAACGTTCAACTTGCATTAGCAAGCATGAGCGTTAAAAAAAGTAAATATTTAATTACCAAAAATAAAAATTAAATTCATTTCCTTATGAACTTTTGATTTTAAAAATTATTTTTAAAAAAACAGGGGATCGAAAAGTTTTTGTAACGTTTAAACGATGTTGAGCGTCGTGAAATAAAATCATTTTAAAAGCTTATTTAATACCGAACCAAATAAGAGTACATAAAACAAATAATGAAATATTTGTATGATTTGACAGTAACAGATTTGTACACGTACCAACTATACTAGAATCTTTAAGATATATCGAATTTGTAAAGTTTAAATAATTCGTTTCATAGTTGTGTTAAAAATAAAAATAGATGTCATTTTTTACGCATTATTAATTACGGCAACAGTGTCATCAACGCCACTTTAATAGCGTCCTTCGAATAAAATATTAAAAGGAGTCAAGTTAGATCTTCACTATAATCGTTATTTTGTGTATCTATTAAGCGGTGTAGGGAGTGCTGTCTGACATATTATTTTGAGAATATAATATTTAATATTAAAATATTGTACAATATTAAATAAACACGAAACAGATAGCAAATTAGGTACTTGTCAGTTTTCTGGACGCCACCTATTTCACTATTTTCACCCTTTTCAAAAACTGCCGTTACAATACATAAATAATCTAAAAAAACGAACTTTATTTCCACTAACCTTAGTCACAAATTAATTTTAAGAGGCCAGAAATCCTCTATAGCTGCCAAAATACCATCGAATACGTCATTACCTTTAATCAGCCGCCGCCACATAAATTCCGCCAAGTACGAATTTAAATGATGGCGCGCCGCACTTTGATGTTTCTTATTTCGCCATTTCACAGATCCCCACAACCCTTTCATCGTTTGCTTATAAACGTCAGTTTCAGGGTAGATGAGATTACACTTATAATACATCTTAAGTGTTGAAAACTAGATCCTTCAATTTCATTAGCGAAGTAAGCCGACCGCGAATCAGAATCCTCGGAAATGAAGTTCTTGGAAAACGATCTCTCGGAAACACGCAGAAGAAAAAATTCATCTGTCTCGCGACACTAACCGCCGAGAATCCACTGTTACGGTAGCATTCGACCGGCATTGTATTTTCTCAGAAAAAATAATTTCGTCAACCTCAGCTAGTTTACTGAGACCGACTATCTTCTGATTTCTCCTTACTCTCCAGTACTACTACGCAAATCTTCCGTAAATATTTCACGAGACATATCCGACTCTCGCTCACACACCACTCAGTGTTGTGTATGTAAATAAATAAAATGCGCGACAATAAAAAACGTCGATCTAAAATTTTCACACCGATTCCGACATCTTCTGTAGGCAACGAACAATACCGTTTTGATGACGTTTTCGCAATAATTCTAAAATAAAATTGGAAATGTTTATTTCTAATGAAATAAATAAATCTAAGATAATATAATCGATAAAAATATTTAATAATACAGATAAAAACACAATCTCGACAAACAGCGTGGCGTCTAGACAACCGACAAGTACCGTAAGTTAGAATGAATGGGCTTCATATTGAAGGTTTTTCAAAATTAAAAAAGGAATTATTTAGTCGATCGGTAATCTTACATTTTTATTTTTGTGTATTCTAGATTATACTCTCATAAAGGGGTGGCTTTTGTTTGAATCGTTCAGTACGATCCTGAAACGAAATGACAGTCAGCAGTCAGTGCGCTGGAAAATACAATCACAAGAATGTAGAGTACCTTAAAGTCCAAATTCAAACTCTTGGTTGTTCTATTATTTTATGTCAAGGGCATTATTTTGGAAGAAAGCTTTGTGAGAAGAGTAGGAAAAAACGAGAACTGTGGTAAAACGATTTAGTTCATCAGGATAATGCGCTGTACACACCGTACTTTCTGTGAAGTAGTTTTAGAAGGAAAAATACATTACTGTGTTTCACCCGTTACTATATGTTAAACAAATAACAAATAATTATAATAAATAATTATAATTATTTATTATAATAATAATAATATAATATTTAATAATAATATAATATTATATAATTATTAAATTATTTAATATTAAATTATTATTTATAATAATAAATAATTAAACAAATATCCTCCGTATCAACCGGTTTTAGCATCGCATGACTTTTTTTTTCCTAAAATGAAAGTGCTTAAAGTAGAGAAGATAACGGCAGAGTTGTTAATACAGCTGGAAAAAACCGATCTGTTTCACGACTTCGACAAATAGAAAAGAAGAATGCATTACCGTTTGCACTTATACAATATAAATATAAGTGCGATTTCGACTATATTGAAGAGATCAAGAGTTAGAATAATACGTACAAGTAAAGGTAAGTTACTGTATCGGTCTCGTTATTTAACGAACGCATCATATAATCCGTGATAAGACTATACCTACACTATTAACTCACCGTTAATAATAATTTCTAATACTCGTATTAGAAATTAGCTTGATTTTTGTAATTACAGTTTTTATAGTAATAATAATGCAGTTTAAATCCATATTCTTATAGTATTCATATATAAATATATATATATATTTATTTATTTATAGATAATAAGCTGGCAAGTTGTTAGCAACTTATCAGCTAAAACAAATTTCCAAAAAACAAAAATTTGTTTTTTGAAGTATTTTTGTTGTAATTTAATGACCTTTTTTTTTAAGGTAATTATATTAATATAATAATGATTATCCTGTACGTATATTACAATATAATTACAATTTTAGTAATTTTAAAGTAATTTATATTATTTATCTGATGAAGCAATTTTACTTGATTCTACATTACATTATTTTATTAAATATAATTTATATTTAACGAAATACAAATTACATTAGACATAATTTTGATATAATGTTTTTAAGCCAAGGATCATCAAGCTCATGCAGATTGACATTTTTATTTAAAAAAAATCCTACTAAAAATAACCCAACTTTTTTTTTTATTCTAAATATTTATTATATCAGAAAATTTATTGAAACAAATTCATGTGATTTTTTTACAGAGAGATTCTCATGGTCGAAAGTGAATTTAAAAATTTCAGTTTTCTTCGAATCTAGCAAAATCCAGTGTCACAAATAAAAGATGTAATGCTTCATCCTTCATAAATATTCGAAATTAGGAAAATAACAATGTTGGAGTCATATTATAATTATGTAAATTTATTCATAAAATGTCTTCTTTTTAAATATTAATTTTTAATTATTTCTCTAAAAAATTATTTAGAATTTATATAAATAAATTTATACGTATTAATTTTGTATATTCACATTATTACTATTATTCGCTTATTCGTATTAATTTATTCGGTTCAAGAATCAGGTGATAATTATTACAGTAGAAGATAAAAAAAGGCAGGATGTGATTCAAAAAGGAGCGGTACAGGATTTACTTTTCTCTTCTCTTACTTCTCGACATAGTTCCCACCCAAATCCAAGCGCTTGTCGAATTGTGACATCAGTTTGTCTGTTCCCTCTTCAAAGAACAGCGCCGTCAAAGTACTAATGGATTTGTTGACTGCATCCACTGCTTTTCAAGTGTTAAGTATCTAACCGATTATTCAATTTTGTGAAGAGAAGAAAATCTTGTGCCAATTCAGTGCTGTAAGGGGATAGTAAGTCTTGTTTAGTTCACCTTTAGTGTGAGGATATGCATTGTCCTGCAAAAAACGATCCCCTTTGTTAGCATTCCTCGACGTTTATTCTGTATCGCTGTCTTAAGCTTTGTCAATGTTTCACAATAAAATCTGCGGTTATTGAAGTACTCGACTTCATAAGTGATATCGTGTGTTTTTTAAAGAAAGGTCTAATTATAATGCGTACAACCGGTCTGTAGGTAGTCGATAACTATTTTTAATTTCAAACAAGTTATCCAAACCGATAAACTGGAATAATGAATGCGTTGCAAAAGAAAAAATGCGACACTCGATCAAATGGAGCTATAGAAAAAAGTTAATATTAAAATTTAACAAAATATGTATGGATGAGAACCAGCCAGAACAGTTTATAGTTCAGATTGATAAATCGCCACAAAAAAAAAATTATTGTAGCAAAGATTTAAGTCGGTTGTCGCAAAACGATTAAGTAGTAATAACTGTTCTCAGCAGTCGTAGATTACTAAGGAGCCTTCCTGTCGGTGGGATATCTCGTTTTGTTGTTCCTTCACCGATAGATTTATTTTTTTATCATCCAACTTTTTTCTTATCTTGAATTCCTTCTTCCTCATTTCGGGTTCTAAGGAACTAAGCGATATTCCGCTGATTCACGTCAAGGATGTTATGTTTTTAGATATGTAGCCTGATGAATTGAATATTAGTTTTTGCTTTACATTTTTATATAGAAATGTAAAATTGTTAGCGATATAAAAGTAGAAATCAATAATATTAAAATCGATACTGAGATATAAGGTTTAAATAAAAAACTAGCAACTACATTGCAAATTTTCCTAGAATTCGTATGTTTGACATGAATCGCAGTTCACTCCCAAAAATGACTGCCGTATTTGAAAATAACAAGCATCCCATGCGAGGCTTACTAAGGAAAGTGAGGAATGAAGTAGTTTCCCGTATCCTTTTTTACAGAGCCAGGTCAATTGTTGCTTATTAGTATGTCAAGCCGATCGATTTGCAGATGATATTTAGCCCTTTAAATGATACCTTTAATCTATTCATCGTAAGGACTATTCATCATAAGTATATCGAGCATCATTATTCTTAGAGAAAGGAACTTTATTCGGTGCTTTTTTGTAACTAAGCTGCTTTACCTGTATCGCAATCATAAGAAATGTCGGGATAGATAAAGCAAAAACTAATGTACCCTTTCTATCAAGAAACAATGCATTACATCCTTACAATGTTACTTATTTTGTTATAAAAAGAAATATTTAAAAATCTATATTTATTAGTTAAACCGGTAAAAGTATTTTATCAAAGTGTAAAATAATCATTATGAAGGAAAAAGTGCCAAAAACGAAAAGAATTCTTAGGTAAGATGTATCATGCTAATTCAGACGTACAGTCTGAATTAAATAAACTATAAGGAAATGAAGTTTCTTAGAATAACGAGAGAGACTATAAGGAACGTAGATGTAACGGCTCTAGTAGATACAGAAAGGCTCGATAAGGAGAGCAAGATTAAGATCGTTTGGCATGTTTGAGGAAGAAAGAACAGAAATAGGAGTTAAAGAGCTCAATAGCAAGATAAAGGAAATAGGGCTGGCTAAACTTAGGGGGGAACGTTACGTTGGATGATCAGGGTAGGGAGAGAACTAGATGGAGCTGCTCCATCCTAGAATGATCTTCGTTCCAGGATACTGAATAAAAGGAAGAAGAAAACAACGAAGAAGGTTGAAACTGTAAAAAGTTATAAAATTCATGAATCCTCCCGATTTTACTAGCAGGGGGTTTATTTTCTCTTAACTATCTAATACAGTTTGAATTCCCAGCATCGTAAACACCGTAGAATAATTTCAAGTCTTTTGTTTCGTTAATAAATATTTATAGAAAAGATACATTTAGGGGTGCGAGCCCCAAAGTATTATTTCAAATGATATTTACAACATTTTTTATAAGCTAAAAAAAAATTTTAAATTTAAAGCTTACCAAAACTTTACTGTCATGAATAAAATTTCCACAAGTCCGATTTTCTCTTCGATCTTCCCCATCTAACTTCGATTAAACCCGGTGGAAGCCAACATATACGTAAATAATTAAATACAAAGTCGTTCAATAATTAAATACACAAATAGCTGTGGAAGCAAAACACTTGGTAAGAGGGTTATAACAGCTTTCAGAATAGTAGATCGGTAACCCTAAGGTGTCATTTAATCAATCGTTTGAATAAAATTGTTTTAAATGACCTTAAAATGTCATTTTACGATGACGAATCCTCTTGAAGTTTGCGAATTAGTTGGAACAGCGTGCAGTGATCCTTTTTCTACTTTTCAAAAATGAAATATCCATTAACATTTAGTACTCTAGTACGACCAAAAAATACGATCAAAGTTTTACGAACCGCAAAAATTTTTACAAGAGGGTAGACAAATTTGAAGACGAACTTAAAATTTTAAAACAAACTTCAATGATTGACGAACACCATTCTGGACGTCCGATTGAAGTTCCAACTCCTTCGATTGAAACTCGCATAAACTCTCTCATCCAAGAAGAACGACAGATTACAGTCGAGATAATATTTGAAAAATTACAACTAAGTATCGGTATAGTTCATAACATTATCAGCGCGACAAGCTCAAGCACCGTAAAATAAGCGTAAAATGGATCGTCATTAAGAGATGAAGGAAGGAAGGTGCCGGCAGGAAAGTGATGCTTTTTTGCAGAGAGATTCACCTTTATGAATCGGGATCAAAAAGACAGAGTATGGAGTGGAAGCAAAAAAAAAAAAATATTCCGAACGCGATCAGGATAAATCATGATGACAATCTTTTGGGATGTCGATTTTCTAGATCAGCGTATACTTTTGTTGACATGCTTATTAACAAAATGAAGCCAGCAGTGTTGAAAAAGCTCACTGCATCTCTCCGAAAAGGCATCATTCTGCTTCTTTAAAACGCCCGGACTCACACAGCTCAGGTAACTTGAGAAACCATCGACAAATTGCATCGGGAAATACTACCACCTCACAAACAGTACTGACTCGGCTTCAACGTGTATCACGTATTTGGTCTATTCAAGATCTTCTTACACGAGTTTAATAGCAATGACAATGCCAAAGAAAATGTGTTGGCTCCGACATCAAGATAAAAATTTCTTTGCAGCAGCCATGATTAAGCAGATTCAAAGATGGGACTAGTGTATGATTAGAAGTTGATGGTGATTATGTTGAAAAAATATCACGTTGATTGAATAAACCGTCTAAGCTTAAGAGAAATCTCGTACATAGCTGTGCAATCAAAATTGTAATACTTTTAGGTTAATGGAATCAAATCATGCGTGTTATGCCGATCCGAATAAAAATCACGGGTGTTATACCGATTGACTGCTTATTGCTCACAAAAGGAAGCGTAGGGAAGATGAGATTAATTGTGGCCGACTTATAAGAGTCGGTAAATACTTGGCCAGAACGGTGGGATACAGGAGAGAAAGCTTAGTGGACTTACCGTCTGATCGGGAATGCAAGGAGTCAGTGCAGTAGGACTCACGGATCCATTGATTATAGTCTTACGCAATTCCTGGGCGGACATGGTGGTTTCAGGTCGCATCTTTTTAGGTACGCTGTTGACCATTCAGACCTCTGTCCGGCCTGCAAAGTGGAGGAAACTCCGTACCATGTGTTCTTCTGTTGTACGAGGTTCCAGGGTGCGGGGAGGTGCATGCTGGATGCCCTGGGTCGGGTGGACGTGTTCAGACCTGAAGATTTTCAACAGATAATGCTTCAGGGCGTGAAGCAGTGGACTATTATTGCAAATTGTAATAGAAAAGTTTTAGAAGAACTTAGAAACGCAGAAAAAACTCGTCGGCGGAGACGGCAAAAGCATTGGTGCGGCCTGCAAGGAAATGAGACGTCGGAGGATGCCGGGTTGGACAGGACTGCGACTGAGGGCCTTGGGGGCCCTCTCAAGCATGATGGTGTTTGCTTTGGTGCGGTGACGCCGTGGACACTCCGCTCCTGGAGCCTGAGGGCGTTGCTCAAGTCTTTAGTGATTATGGCTGACGGTCGTGTGGGTAAGTAATAAGTTGGTAAGCGGTTGAGCCGGTTGTTTGTTAGATGATGGGTGTGTTTTGTATACTCTGGGTGAGATTGTGGAAATTTAATTAACCGGTTGAGTATGTTTTGGTGGGTATGTTATGTCTTGTGACTGTTGTCTGCTTGTCTTGTGTTGGCTTGACATGTATAAATACGTTTGGTACGTCTTAGTACCTGTTAGGTGTGCTATGTTCCTGGATATTTTACTCCTTTAGGTATTTGTGATGTGCAGTGTGTGCGTGTAATGGTTTAGTACGGATGATGTTTACTTGTGGAGACCGAATGTGTGTGCGGGCGCTTACCCTTTTTCCTGAAGTAATGCTTTATTAGCGGTTTCCCAGGAGGTGGGGCCGCCCGGGTTGGAGGTTAAGTCGAATTAGGTAGTACGCAGGAATACATATGGAATTTCTGTTACAGCTTGCGGAACTTGTTAGCTAGTCCGACACTGCTTCGACGCTTGTAAATGAGGTTCCTTCACCTTTTAAAAAAAATTATAAATATAAAAGGTTAATGGGTATTGGAATCAAAATATTTGAAAAATAATTTTAAAAATCGAAAACGGGTCAAGGAGTTTTTTTTAGGAGAACAATACTTTTCTTCGTAATTTGTCTATCCACACCTATCGTTATAAATTTATTTATTTTAAAACAACCTATACTTCCCATTATTTTTTATTTTTCTAAGAAAGATGAATTTAAATCTGTCTATGAAAAAATATTAATCCTGACCTACATTTAAATCCAGATCCTTCCAGATGGAATGGTCGAACTGAGAATGTACAAGACTACACTTCATTTACACTTATACATATCATCCTCATTCATCCTCTGAAGAATTATCTAAACGGTAGTTACAGGAGGCTAAAAAGGAAAAGAAGATCCTTCCAGATGAAAAGGACATTACAACTCTACAGGAGTCGGAGAGATAAATAAATCAACTGTCCCGGTAGTTTAGAATTTCCAGAGGAAAAACTAGTTAAATTTTTTCAACCTAATCACTGAAGCTAGATAAAAATTATGGTAGATAAAAATTTTGTTGGATGTGTATTTTATTATTTACAGAAAAGTTCTGAAATCAAACTTACGAGCAAAAAAAAACGTAATTTTTCAGAGGAAAAAATTTCTGAGAATTAAAAACATTTAGCACTTAAATATTAAGGTTAAACTTTATTGGAAAATTAATAATCTAAATGGAATGTTAACTCCTTTAAAATATAATATAAAAAGTAACAATAATTTATTTACTTCTTAATGTAAAAAAAGAAAATTGATACTTACTTCCGATATAATAATTATAAAAAAATACCCCTACCACCTGTTCATTAACACCCGGTGACGCTCTTGACTTACATCTACAGCATGGAGAAATTGCTACCCTTGAAATACAAGTTCAATAGTTGGTAACATACCTCAACCAGTTATTTACGCTAAGACCACGAATGTAGTAAGTTCGAAAAAAATCAGTGATGGTTGTAAGAAACTTGCGGTTAAAAATAATAATTGTACTTATAATAATTACAATCGATAAAAATGATTGTTCTGGTCAAGAATTAATGTCAGTTTTGAATAATTTATTAAACAATGCAATAAATTTAATGAATAGTAATATTAATAAAATTTATAACAGTAATAATAATAATAATGGTGCTCGAGTAAATTTTCATAATAATTTGGATTATGGAATCGATTATTTCGATACTCGTTTTCAAGACGTCGATTCTGGCAGCAACAGAGATCATACTCACGTGCTTGGAAAGTACTTAGATACTGTAAGTTTAGATAAACATATATCTTTAATTTATATTATATTTTTAATATATAATATTTAATTTAATTATAAATTCGTTCAACATGTATTACATATACAAAATATACATAAAAATCATTTCGAAATACTGTATATACAGATGTATATATTGCGAAATATACGTCCTAAAATAATTCATTTGCGATTTACAGTTAGTGAAACATTTCAGCTGCCGGTGTGAATGAGATCGTGTTGAAATTTTTAGGTCGTTAATTAAGGGTTAGAATTAGAGATTTATGGTTTTTGATCTGAAAAATCGAATAAGATAGGTCCCAGAACCGTATCTGCAGTATGTAAGATCTAGGGTAAAAAACCAATAATCGGGGTAAAAAACCCTGTTTTTATGTTTGACATACAATAACTTTGTTAAATGTGTTATAAAACACAAAACTTTTAAACAAAACTTGTCGAGAGTTTAATTACGAACAAAATAGCGTTAGATAAGTTAAATAAAAAGAAGAAAAGTAAGAAAAATTCGAATTTTATTTAGGAAAAGTACACTAGACCAAAGTGCATTATACGTATTATAATAAATGTTGAAAAATGAGCCCGCTTTTTTCAACACATTTCTTAGCACATTTCTTCTGTACTGCTTTTGTTGCTTTTTTTAGTTCTGCAAGATGTCCTTATGTTCAGCTGCATCTATAATGCGGACAAATATTTTTCAGACCTTTGTCGTTCATCGCAGTAGCGTATGATATTTCTGATGACTTAATATAAATTTGCTGTAGAAATTAACGTTTGTCAATCGTGTTCTGTAACACCAAAGTGCAATTTCCTTCCTATTTTGAAAAGAAATAAAACTTTTTAATTTTACGGGTTTAATAATTCTTGCAAAGTGTTAAAACGTTATTTAATATGTGTTAAAATAAAACGTTATTTAATATTTGTATTCTGTCAAAATATTAATGTTTTATTTTTGACGTATAAACTTTTTTTTTTGTTGAAAATTTACCTAATTTGTTTACGGTTTTACAACAACGGCCCTAAAAGAAACGTAGAGAACATTAAGAAATTTTCCCAATTTTATTTCATATTTAATCAGTGTTTTTAAGTAAAGCTGCGTCGTCTTAAATCATTAACCAAAAACTAATTGCTTGTCAGTTTTCTTAAAACTTTTCAAAATACAGGTTTAATTAACGCAAGCAATAAATAATCGATCTTACAATCGAATTAAAAAATCTCATATGAAAGATCACGTCTATTATTACTAGATTAAAAAGTATCCTCGGATTAGTTTTCTATAAAAACAATTTTTTTTATTTCTTTTTTTGCTGTTAAATTCCACCAACTATTAAGTGGTTATTTTGAAGGCCATAATAGTAACAATTATGAGAAATATTCGTTGTTTTGAAGTTCGTATATTATTTATGTTATTATTATAAATCTTCTTTAGAATTAAC
Organism: Lycorma delicatula; assembly: GCF_047948215.1. Lineage (NCBI taxonomy): Eukaryota > Metazoa > Arthropoda > Insecta > Hemiptera > Fulgoridae > Lycorma > Lycorma delicatula. The sequence continues at coordinate 122,855,720 of NC_134462.1, forward strand.
TAAAAATTATAAGATTGTATCGGTTTAAACAATAATTTTATAATGGATTCTGCATGAAAATAAAGTTTTTTTATCGTTTAGAAAATGAGACATCACTGTTTTTTTACTAGTTAATCGTATGTTATAAAAAACTATTTAATCTTTTATTATTAATAAAAAGGTTTAATAATTACATATCTATTCATAAGCCGAAACAAAACAATATAAACAAAGGTAGATGTAATGAAAATATATTCTCATTATAAAAAATTGATATTTTATACATAATTATTTCATTATACAAATACCTTTATGAAATCAGTAATAAACCGATTTTATGATTTGAGTCCAATATTTTTTACGATTAGATTATTCTATATTACTTTATTTAAAAATTTTTTTTTTAGTCTTTTAGTTTAAATTAGTTTGATCTTTGCTTTTATCATTAACTAAAACACGTTTAATCGACACAAACACTAATTTATTATTCATTCTAGTAGTAAGTGATATTTCTGATGACTTATTATAAATATAGTGTAAAAATTAACGTTTGTCAATTACATATTACAATATGTAATCGGGGTAAATTCCATTTTACTTGTTAAATAAAATAATTATGAATGATAATTTTTAAAAAATATCCCTACCACTTGTTCATTAACATCCGGTGAAGCTGTTGACTCAGCTACAGCATGCAGCAATTGCTTCCCATGAAACACAGCTACAAGTTTAATAGGTGGTTTGGTGTTTTTTCTTGTTCTTCTCCGGTTTTTAATAGTCGGTTAGTAGTTTCTTGTATATGTATTTGATTTAATTTTTAAGATAATTAATTTTCGGTCAGGCACTGACTGCCCAATTCAATTTTGAACTTGGCAAATTGTTGCTAGTGATTGGCTTAATCCTGGGAATATTTATAAACAGCAGACTTGGTTGACCAACGATGATTAGCGTTTCGAACGATGTTCTTTTAGGTCAAATTCATGCTTAACTCAAATATTAGCACAATGATTACTTCGTGCTGTGTTTTATATATATATATATAGTATACAAATTACATCCTAGAAGCAGAATAATTATTTATAAATACTAATTATCATGAACATACCGCTTATTATTCTCGGTTTTTTCACGTTTTGTGCTGTCGCAGAGATGTCTCATTAGGACATATAAGATTATTTGTTAGATTGACAAATTAAAATACCATCATTATAACATTAAAACATACTTTGAACATTATGTTTGGATTAGCGATACAGTTCAATTTTAATTTTCAAACTTCGACTGAAAAATGTATTCAAATAAAAATATATATAATATGTAGTATTAACATATATATTATAATTATAATAGAATAACGGTTCAATTATTATCTGCTACAGATAATAATAGTGCAGGAGAATAACTGAGATAACTTATATCAGGGACTGAGACGGAAGACATATGTCTCTGTATTTTAATCTTTTAAGATATATTTTTAATTTGGTACATATCATTTTATATGATCTGATCTCTGCTAACGTGCTAAACGTAAAAAAAAGCTGATAACACAGTGCGTACAACTGTGGGTTGTTTATGATGCACCGCTTACACACAACATATTTTTTCGTTTATTTAATTCAACGATTCTAACTAAAGCTTTTCACCTCTTATCTAATTAACCGTGGCTCGCTGCCAAAGCGCCTACCTTTGGCCAATCAACTGTCCAGGCGGACCCTAGCTACACAGTTCCTAGATCCCTTCGGCCGTCCTGCGCAGGGCGAGGAAGCGAAGGAAGCCAGGAATAATTGCCCAGTCTCTCCGAGTCCTCCAGTTGATTCGCAGATCAAAGAAGGGGTTTACTTTCTCCAGTTCCCTAACAACTTTTGTACGCTCGGCTTCGTACTGGGGATAAACATAATGGATACGGTCCACAGTATCATCTACCCTACAGTCCGGACACAAGCGAATCCGAACGGCGAAATCCGAAAGGTCAACCGACCTTTTTCTTTCTTTCTTTTTCCTGTTTAGACTCCGGTAACTACCGTTCAGATAATACTTCAGAGGATGAATGAGGATGATATGTATGAGTGTAAATGAAGTGTAGTCTTGTACATTCTCAGTTCGACCGTTCATGAGATGTGTGGTTAATTGAAACCCAACCGCCAAAGAACACCGGTATCCACGATCCTAGTATTCAAATCCGTGTAAAAATAACTGGCTTTACTAAAACTTGAACGCTGGAATTCTCGACTTCCAAATCAGCTGATTTGGGAAGACGCGTTCACCACTAGACCAACTTGGTTCAACCGACCTAAAGCTAGCCAAACTATCCCTAAAAGCACCATGTCCCGAAAGGAATGGAGATATGCCGATCGGGGTAAACCCAACTAATCGCTCGCAACTCCCTAAAATTTGGAAAAATACCATGGATGTATCGACCGGTAGAAAAATCGTTTCGCCTAGCTTGCCAAGAGTCAAAACCTTGGTCTTCGATTTCTCGCATACGCCCTGACGTTAGAAGGCCTCCCTCCTTGGAAATATACCGCTTGCTACGTTCCGTAGCTGAAAGGGCAATGGGTTTTGTGCCGGCGATCACAGTGACTGCCTCTCGCGAGACAGTTCTGTAGCCACCGACAGCAGCTAACAATAGAAGACGCTGGGCTCGCAAAAGAATATCCCTATAACATTGGAATTGTAAATGATGAGCCCGGACGGCGCTCAGCGTACAACCTTATGGCCTCACAGACACCTTTGTAAAGAAAACGCACGGTACGATAGTTCAATCCCCAAATGACTCTATGGACGCCGAAGATGGCTCGATGACCTTCTTCGCTACAAACTGAAGGTTCTCCTTGAATTGAAGTTTCTCATCAAGAATAACACCCAGATACTTTTGAACGGTAGCATACCTAATCCGAAGATCCTCCATCACAACCCGCGGCTGACGAGTTGCAGCTAGACGGTCCTTCAAGAACATCATAGTGGATTTCTCCGCACTGAAAACCAACCGTCTTATGCTGAAGACTCCACAACCTTAATACCTTACATGCCTGTGTCGCTCTGGGCTCTATCTCGGCATGCAAGTTGCCCTCTATCAGCAGCAGCCCGTCGTCGGCATAAGCCACGATGCGACAGCCGCTGGGCATCCGCAACCGCATGAGAGAATCGAACTCGACGACCCAGACGAGTGAACCTACAACACTGCCCTGTGGACAACCTTTAGTCAGGGTCTTTCCTACTTCCGAGCTGCCATCACGAAGGACGACGGTTCTGTTGCTGAAATAACTCGAGAGAGTCCTAATCTCATTTAGCGTGCACCCACTCTGCTGCAGTTGAGACAAGGCAGAGGGCCACCACAAGTTATTGAACGCCCCGGATATGTCCAAAAAGACGCCGATTACATTCTTGTACTCGCTGGCCGAAGCCAGATCCATGATCCTAAGAAGCGCGTCCTCTGTGCCCTTGCCGGAGCGGAATTTACTTATTCAGAAAATTAACTAATCTGACGTTTAGAAGTTTTTCAAACTGTTACTTAACAGGTCGCCTGCCATGAGACAACAAATTATGTCTCAAGAGTAATGTCACACTTAAGATGCAATATTATTATTTTTTTTAATTTCTTTTGTATCAAATTACATATTATTTTAAAGATAAAATTCCGTAAACTTTTGTGTTGTATGTAGCACCGAAGTTTTTTTTAAATTTAAAATTAAAGAATGTTTTTTATCCCCCAAATAAAAGCAAAATAGACATAATTGAAAAGTATTGTAATGAAATGCAAATTAATTTTAATTGTTTACTGAAAATGTTTAGTTAGATTTCAATATAAAGCACTCTTAAAACTATTAAATTCAAATTTTACTTTAAAAATTTTAATTGGAAGTATAATTAACAATAAAATGTGATTTTATTGCAGAAGATAGTAACTTTTAGTAATTTATCTTAAAAAAAAGAAGTATAACAATTAATAAAAGTATTATTCAAACAATTCTGAAGTTGTAGATTTAAAAATAAATACAATCAGTTGTTATTAAGTAAAAGAAATGTAATTCAATTAAATTATGTTAAATATTCTGAGACATTAATTGAGGTCTCGTTATCCACAGTTGCTATTAGATACAAATTGATGTCTCAAATTTATTTTTGAATATTTCAAAAAGTAAAGTTGCAAAGTGAAATTGGTATCAAAAATTAGTAGTAGGATAACTAAACCTTTATTGAAATTGAAAAAGAAAAACATGGTAGCACTAGTGGATATTTTTAGCAAAATAAGTATAGCAACCTTGGAAATGTTGCATTTTTCAGTGTAGCAGTCAACTTGTTGACCCTTTGTAGCAGTCAATTGAATGACCCTTTAAATTAGAGTCACGGGCTTAAAGACAGTTTTTAAATTAGTCAGAAAACTTTAAAAGTCTTTTAGAGTCGAGATGTTTAAATAGAATCACGAGATTTAATGGGCTTTAAATAAGAGAAGCAGTCATTTTAAATGCATTGTTTTATATATGAGCTCAAAGGGCCTATAAATATAAAGAAATTTTTTTTTGTTCAAAATGTTGCTAACCTCTTTAATACCGGACGATTTATTATTTTTTTTAAAGAGATAATCTGCTCAATTAATTTTGTTTCAGCATATCCCAATACAAGATAATTAACTAACATTTTATTTGCTTAATTTTCATCTAAATTGATTTTATAAATGCAAACATTAAAAAATTAATATATATGTATATATATATCAGGCATGTTCTAGAGAAAAGTGTACTAGAGAAAATAAAGAAGAAAGTTCTCATATAAATATAGGTTCGGAAACGCTTCGTTAGCGAGTATCAGCTGGCGAAAGATTTCGCTCAGATTTCTGCGTCTTCGGTAAAATTAAGCCAGAATGTAATTCTTGGAACCAAAATTTAGCAGTAAATTTAATGGTTCTATATGAAATCTAACCTCAAAAACTGAAAAAAGAATAATAGGTTTCAGAAGCGTATTTTTAGTAGTTTTCTAGAAAACTGGGGTTGAAAACAAAACACTGGTCAAAAAATGCACTACGCTATGTTGGTATTAAATAACTTTGTTAAACGGCTAATAAATACATAAAAGTTTTAAAAAAAACTTGCACAGAATTTGATTCTGAGTAAAACTGTACAAAATACAAACGTAAGAGATTAAAAGCGGTAGATTTTAACTCGGTTTTAAATAAAAAAACATTTTCAATATTACAAAACTAAAGAATTAAATATTTTGCGTTAAGAACCACATAATTATAAAAAAAGAAAACGATAAAAATGCACAACTTTTTATCAATTCATTTCAAAGGAACAACAGTCTTACGTCCAATTACATTGTTCTTGTTTTATTTTATAAAACACAATTACCTGAACTAATTGTTATCGAAGTATTAACGATTTTAAAATTTATTGCTGTCATTTTGTAGAAGATATGGGTTTGATAGACTGTAACTACAATTTTATTAGAATATTCATTGTCGAGATATAAATTTCTACTTTTAGAAACAAAGAGGCTAGGTGTTTGAAAAGTAAGCTTTTCGCGCATATTTTTATTACAGCGTCGGTCGTCTTTCGCTCGCGCGAACGAGGCGGTTCTCCCCGACCTATGCTCGTCCGGCTCCGTCTTCACCACTACGTCACTTGGCGATAGCGAGCTTCGTGCCGGATAAGGATGTTGACATCCGCCGAGAAATCCCACGTTGGGCCGGCAGGGAACTTCTATCTCCTTCCTGCACCCACCCCAAAAAAAATCTAGTTCTCCCGGTGGTTGTTCGAGAATGAATGCTTTAGCAATGCTCCGTTGCTGCTTATAAAGCCGCCGGCGCGACGTTATAAAATTTACGCTAATAACGAACTATAAACTATTAAGCGTATTTATAATATTCATTGGAAAAGAGAAAAAAATTTAACCGTCTTATTCACTTAAAATAATTAAATTTATAACTTGATTTTTACGAAATTTGCTGTTGGTGTAGGTACGATTTATTTATCAACCAGCTTGTTCCTGTTCACAAAAAAAGATGTATTTTTTTATAATAGGATCAAAAATCTTCATTTTCTTTGGTTATTTGTAGAGATTATTTTCAAGAAATCTGGCCTATTTTGTAATAAATTTTAACTATTATATTATACACGGTCATATGCTATAATAGCGTATACTATTTAGAATATTTAGGAATATAGAATATAATATATTCTATATGGAATATATATATATGTTATATTCCTATATTATGAGGATGATAGGAATATAATGTATTTTATTTAGGAAATAAACGCTTTTACTAAGAACGCTTTAGTATAGTAAAAATATAATAGATTTTTCTTGAATTTATGGATAATTTAAATTTCAATGAATCGATTAATACTACATCTCGTAATATTTTTTTGTTTTTTTTTCAGATTTATTTAACATATCAACCGTACTTCTAAATTTAGTCTTTGGAAACTATAAAAAAACACTAATTTTTTTTATTTCAAAGTGTTATCTTTCGTTTTATAATTCAGTTAACTTCATTACACTTATAATTTATTTTATTTTTATTACTTAGTTAACATATTTCACTTGCGATAATAAAAGTTTTATATTTTAGTACAATATAACCCGATAAAATTTAATACGTTTGTATAAACATTTTTCTTGACCGAGTAGTTTTTTAAAATTATTTTAAACGGCATCAACTACTAATTATTCAAATTATTTTAATTGTTAAAATTATCCGGTAAAACTGTATCCAACTTAACTTTTGGTTATACACAACAATCTGTTTATTGATACTGGTTTAGGTCATAGGTATTTTATATTTAACAACTTTACACCCTGAAAGAATTCAAGGTATTGTTGATGAATCGCGTTGTAAGAAATGCAGTTTCTTTATTTTACCAGTGATCGATGAGAAAAAGTTATTGATGTTTTATTCTTAAATTATATTAGTTAAAAATTTCCTTCCACCATAAACCTAAGAATATTTTCTTTGTAAAAATAAAAATTATTGATGAAAATTATATAACTTTCCGAATCTTTAGGAGGGCACTTAAAGGAAATACGATTTCAACGCGTGGGAAGCATATCTATATTTCTGGAATACAATATGTATGAATTTTCTGACTGCGAGTACCGGTAAAATTTATAAACCTTCTCTTATCGCTTCACATATAAAAAACCTCACCGACTGAAATCATTTTGTAACATTTAATTCTAATCTCTTGTCTCATCAAGGATGCTTGACGAAACGGGTAAATGATGTTGGCAAGACGCTGTCCAGGGCAGCGTATTGGGTCCATTATTGGGTTGGTGGAGTTAGATTCTCTTCTGCGGCTCAGGTTGCCCAGCGGGTGTTGCATCGTGGCTTATGCTGACGATGGGCTCCTGCTGGACGAAGGAAGCTGGTGGAGGAAGGTTGAATTCCGAGCCATTCGTGCTTGCAGGATGCTTGAGCTGTGGAGTCATCAACACAAGATGACGTTTAGCCCGGGAAATACCATGATGATGCTCCTCAAAGACCGTTTGGCAGTAAGTCGGCGTGTCCGTGTTTCGATGACAGGCAAGCGTATAAAGTATGTTCAGGTTCAAAAGTACCTTGGGGTGTTTCTTTATGAGTAACTGCAATTTAAGAAGCACCTTTCAATACGTCGCGGAGAGGGCCTGCAGTGCCTTCTTCGGTATTCGACTTGTGGTCAATCCTGATCAGCGTCTTAACTTTAAGATCATGATTATCCTGTATAAAGGCGTATGCGAGGCTATTATGCTATACGCGACGCCTGTTTGGGCGGATAGGCTAAAATATAAAATATAAATATAGGCTAAATATCGGGACATATTATTAAGGGCTCAAGCCTAATATTGTTAACGGTAACGAGTGGTTACCGTATGGGAGGCAGTCTTTGTGATTGTAGGCGTGAAAACGATAGACTTGATTGCGTCTGAGAAGCAGCAGGGGTATGTTGCTAAGAAGTCGGTGAGTCGACTTCGGATAAAGTTCGGGAAACACGGTAATGCCTTGTGATAGGCTAGATGGGATGAGACAGATTGTGCGCGTTATACGCATAATCTCTTTCCAAATGTTGTTAGTTTGCGGGGCGCATCTTGGGTGCTTCCAAATAAATATGCGAACAATTTCTTTGCGGCCATGGTGTTGTTAGGGACAGACTGCGGAAATTCGGCTTGGTAGATTCTGGGATGTGTCCTTAGTGTGGACAATAGGACGACACCTACCGTGTTCTTTATAAGTGCTCGAAATACGAGTTAATGCGTCATCTTATCGGGTCGGCGTTGGATCTCCGTGTAAACTGGAGGAGCCAAGCCGAACGGGAGTCTTCCCCTACGGGGTCAAGATGACATTTTGAGTCGCCGTAAATTCAGATCTGTTACTAATAAAAAAGTTATTTTTGGGGTGGGGGGAAGTAAGCGTATAATATTAAGGATCTTAGAAAAGAAAGGGCAGTATAATATGATATATAAGGAAGAGCATTTCACGGGGTAATTGAAAGGGAATAGTAAAATGGGAAAAAAAAACATTGAGGATGCGGTGTTAAAATGCTAGATGAAGAGAAAGATGTAAAAAGAAAGAAACCTGAGGGATTAAACACAGAAAAGGAATGGGAGATAGCTGAAGAGAAAAAAGGATGGAAAGGAAGGCAGTATAAAATGTGACATAAAGAAAGCAGATGAAGAAATAAAGAATAACAATTGGATTGAAGTAGATTAACTTCCCAAAGAATTTTTATAAAAACTTAAATGAGAAAGAAATATTTGAATCGTGTATGAGAGAACGGTCTGAAGACTTTGTGAAAATGGTAGCGATAAAAATTCTGAAGAAAACGGGTACCAGAAAATTTCCAGATTACAGGAAAAGAAGTTTATAAGTTCACGCCGCTAAAACGTGTTATCGAGTCCTAAATTAGGGACCGGTAAGAAAAATGGAAGAGAATTTAGGAGAGGAATAGTTTGGCTTCAGGAAAGGAAAGGAACCGGTTATGCCATTAAGTCTAAGGATGGTTGCAGAACGATATTTAGTGAAAGGAAGAGGAATGAGTCTGTGTTTCATAAATTTAAAAAAAAGTAGAACGGAAAGACAAGATAAATAAAAACATTATAGCGACACAAAGAGAAGCGGTTAAATTAAGTAACAATACGACTGATTGGATAGAGCTAAGTTGAGATGTTGGGCAAGGCCTTGCGTTTATATTGAGCTTATGATAAGGAATATATTAGAAGATGCATTAGATTTGCTGATGATATGATAATTCTAGCCGATCGCATACCCACCCGTGCTTCAAAGAATGAAAATAAATATAGGAAAAATTAAAGTAATGAAAATAAACAACAAAGAGGATCTAGCGGTAAGGACAAGTGAAAATAGAATTAAAAATAAAAAAAATTACAGATTTGACTCGCTTGAGTTAAGGTTTGTTAAATGCTATGTATGGTGTGTTTTGTATGGGAGTAAAGCATGGATGATGAGGAAGAGGGGGAAGTTCTGGATTGAGGCTTTTGAGATATGGATACGGAGAAGGCTAGAGAAAGTAATGCGGTTAGATGAATGAAGAAGTACGAACAGATAAAAGAATAAAAAACATTTATTAGAGAAGAAATAAAAGGAAAGCGGTTAGAACATGTTGGTAGAGGAAGTGGAATCCTGACAGCTGTATCGGAATGAACAGTATAAGGAGAAAGGAAGAGAGGAAGAAAGAGGATGAAGTTAATAGACGTGGTAGAGAATGAAGACGACGAGCGGACGAAGGAGAAGGCTTGGGACACAAATGGGTAGCGAGAAAAGTGGCATAAGGGACCTGCCGCAAGGCAGAACACCAATGATGAGCTTCTTTTTCTACGAATAGAGTTTTCAATAGTTGCATTCATTTCTTTCAATACACTGTTTCCATATTCTACAGTTTTAGAACCTTAGAAACAGAAACTCTATACAAAATTACAGTCTTGTATTATATTTTATTTTAAACAAAAACTAATGATTGTAAATGACATATGACATAACACAGCTTTTCAACTGTTCATCATAGAAATAAAAATTAACACATGCTCCTTCCTTGAAACAATCTATTTTTTGGTATGAGACTACCAACCCTTTCTCATTTTAAAGGTTATTAACAAATTAAAATTTTGATGTATAAAAACTTTGTGCTATGATAACCCTAACCAAAATGGTAAGTTCGGGTTTTTCAGTTCATTAATAATTATTTATTTACTTTACAATTTAAAATTAATTTATTAATTTTCTACGTTTTCATGTTATTTTCTTAAATGGACTGTAACCTAAGTTTACAACCGTGCAAAGCCAGAAAGTTTTATTCTGCTATTATTTTTAAACGAATCCCCACCACTTTTTAATTACTTATCCGTATTTCTCTTATTTAAATGCCAGTGCACATTGAAATTACCTTATCAGTGCGAATCTCACACAGTTACTCGCAATAACGTAATACTGTCATTACGGGCACGAATGAAACAAGTTCGAAAGGAACAATGAGGGCATTAAAAATTTTAATATTAATGATTATAGATTTTAATACCGGCTGCTTAGGAGAAAGTATTCTACCAAAATCTTATAATGTGTTTATCGAAGATTTCAACGATATAATAAAGATAAATAACCAAACTTTGGAAAGTTTAGTTCGATATCATGAAATACTGAATTTTGAGGAGGACCCAGCTTCGGTTCCGAAACCGACCAGTCGTGAGCCAATTGAAAAGTCTGTGCACATTCCAGGGATATATCTGTCAGCGGTCAGTTTATTTTACATACAAGTTTAGTATAAGCTCTTTTTTTATATGTACTATTACTTTATATTTACTATTACTACATACTACGATCAGCGGCGACGTATAGGTACCGACGTTTGATGCACAAATATTCACTTTCTATCTTACCGAATACAAAAATGATCAACGGATTTTTTTTTATCAACGGTAATTTATTCATAATTTAAATACATTATTTTTTTTTTAATAGGATAATTTTAATTCTTCAGCCTTTAGCTTTGCAAACCGATTAAAAATTAAAATTTTTTTTCTGTCATTAAAATTTGCATCGATGCGATAAAAATTATGTATTCAACAAAGCCCAGTGAATAAAATGGAGAGAAATTTTAACAAATTTAACCGACTTCGAACAGCATAAGTTTATTAATTCGACTCGTATTTACTTTTAAATCTGGTGTGCCAATAAATTACACATTGTACTATGTACATGGATTGACCGTCTACTGTAGGCAGGTACATAAAATGGAGCCCTACCTCGGCCTACGTGTTAAAAATCCCATTTTTAACGCTTTCACCAATGGCAATATGGACGTGATACGGATATGATAGACACAAACGTTCCCTCTCTATCAAACTCAGTGACCTACACCATGCTGCTCTGGTTCACAATACAATTTCTAGGTAAACAATAAACTAATTGAAATTTATGATTTGTAATATAAGTAACAATCTAATTATTATCTGTTAGCCGGACTACGTTGCCAATATTATTTGATATTGTAAAACAACGGGACACGGATTATCCGATGTTTAATGGATATCACAATTAATAAAATTACGAAAAAAAAATTATTTTCAATAAAATTAAAAAGACACTCAGAACATATCTAATAAAAAACAGACAGATACAGTAGTTACACAAAAAAATCAATTAAGTAGAAATTTGAAAATAAAAGATGATTCTTTTATAAAAATAAAAGATGATTCTTTTATTTACAAATTCTTTTATTTTTGATATTCTGATGATTCACACCATTTTTTGACTGATTGCCATACTTTCCTTCTGGCATCATAGCTCTAGAGCTATGATGCTAATTCTTTTTCTTTTCAAACATAGAGTTTCTATAGAAATTTCATTGTAACTTGAATTCATGTAATTATAACAAAAAGTGAAACATAAATCTGGGTCTCACAACATTTCATGAGTGAGGTACACATATTGGTGCCTCAATAAAAAATAAATACGAATGAGATATAATGAGGTCTTATAATTACAAGTTTAGTTTACAAAGATGAAATAAAGAAAGTATCTGATGTGGACAACCACACTAACCTGAACCGATATTTGTTTCGGTTCCGCCTGGCAGCTGATGAGCTGTGTGTGTGCGGGGAGGTCCAGATCTTGGGGGGCCAGAACTCAGGCCACCCTGGAACTTAGAGGTCAAGGGGGAAATTGGCCACTCATAAGCGGCCAGTCAATGTGGCGTGAGCTGCATTGTCGGACTGTATAGGTGTTCCTTGATGGTGTTACTTTGTTCAACCGGCATCAGTAGTTTATTTAAGGGAAAGACTTCTACCTAACTGCTGTGGGAAGCTACCCAAGAGTTATGGCTGGCCATCAGCCGATTTAAGCTCCAAGCACTTTATTATTGGTGGACAGGTACTTGCTGGCATTCAGCGACCTAGACGTGGCAGCGAATTGCTGTCTTTGCAAGATAAATTAGTTATTGATAGTCTATATGTTTTATTAGTTGACGGGGTGCACCTACCCGTTTTAGTGATATATGACAAGTGGGCGGTGGAACACGCAGCGTGTGGTGTATGGTACCACGCTTATTCCGCTCACGCTTTTAGGTTAATTCTAGGAGCTAGTTAGGGCACTGGTCGCTAAACTGTTTGGTGGCTGAGCAGCCGTTTGTAGCACAGATATTCGGTTTTATGCTTTACGGTGACCGAATTGGGTGGTGGCGGGAGAAATTCCAAGCAAACCGATTGCTTAAGGGCCGATTGGCTGCTTCCCGACGAATCCGGGTTCGAATGGCTGGTCTCCCCATTCGGAACGGCTCAAAAGTACCTGGGTGATATCCTTGATCAGAGTTTTCGGTTCAAGTAACATCTACAGTATGTAGCCAAAAAAGGCCGCTGATGCTTTTTATGGAATCCATAGTCATTCATCCCGTTTGGGGGGTTGAGTTACCGTACCATGCGTATCCTTTACAAAGGTGTCAGTGAGGCTGTTATGCTATATGCTACACCTGTCTGGCCTCACCGCTTGGCTTTCAGGTGTATCGAGGAAATTTTTCTGTGGGCCCAGCGACTCCACTTGCTGGCTGTTATAAGCGGTTATAGAACAGTCTCGCGGGAGGAAGTCTCTGTTATAGCCGGAGTCAAACCGATAGTGTCTTGGCTAATGAGCGTAAGGAAAGCTACATTTCCAAAGAAAATGACCTATTGACGTCAGAAGGAAAGCAGGAGGTTGAAGACCTCAACCTCCTTGCGTCTTGGCGGGTCTGGTTTGACGAATCCCCCTCAGGTCGCTACACGCATGGTATATTTCCTATAGTGTCTGATGTAGGTACGATTTGATGGGTTTTTACGCGACCTTGCGGTGTGTAGGTCTGCAGAGGGAGTTTAGTCGAGGTATTTCATCGTGGCAGGATCTCGGGTGGCTAGAGTTCCGGCCTACGCATTGGATTGGTTAGAGGTAGGCGCATTGGCATCGTGCCATGATTATATTGGTATCGTTTGTGATTCGATTTTGGTCTCCTACTGGTGTTGTCGGCTGCGCTGCCAGGATATGGTAGTAGCCACGCCCCCACCCCCCCACCGCTACCACCGGAGGCGTGGCTTCGTTCCGCCGGTGGCTGTTTCTGATTTTGACTTGGTAATGTCGCGCGATACTTGATGATGGGATCGGTTGGTAGTGCGTGGTGTCCCCGGCTCCTGCGCGGACCGGAATGAGGTTACCTTTTCCTTGTTAGGTGACTTAATTTGGTCGACTTAATTGGGTGTAGGTCTGAAATTCTTTTTTGATTGGTATGAGTGTAGCACTGATGTAACTTTCAACTAGTTCATTCTCTGTGGCATTCACAGTCACGAACGGTGCTGTCAAATTTGGACTAGGTACGCGGTCCGCGCTTCCGCGGTTTCAGTTAGTTAGTTTGAGAGAATCATGATAGATTGGATTTGAAGATGTGCGTTTGATAGAGGCCTACGTGATTGCAAAATTTGATTTGTATTTTACTGATACAAATGTCTGCCGAGGCATTTACATCGGTGGCATTCTGACCGAGGGCTGGCTGATGACTGTGAGATGTAATCAGAGGGTCTAAAGACGACCTCCGGTAAAGCCCCTCAGGTGTGGCGATCGGTAACGTCACAAGGTGGGTGTTTTCCCCCTACGGGGTTGGGATGACACCTTCGTAAATGATACGCATAGTACGGTAATTAAATCCCCAATCGGGACGAATGACTCTACGGATTCCATAAAACGCATCCGCGGCCTTTTGTGCTACATACTATAGATGTTCCTTGAACCAATAATTCTCATCAAGGATAACACCCAGGTACTTTTGAGCCGTAACGTACCGAATTGGGAGACCAACCATCTGAACCCGGATTCGCCGGGAAGCAGCCAATCGGTTCCTTACCGGAACCGGGAAGGAACCGATTGGGTGCTGTCTGAAGGATTCTGTATCATAGCTTTATACGCTTTCCTTTTATCTTTTATTGCCTGTTGTATCTCATTGTCACAATATCATTGTGGTTTTCTTCTTCTTCCATCACGGTATAAGCGATTCACCTGTTCCGGTTTCAAAGGGTTACCAGCACTTTCTTGTCCGTCCCACACTTCTTTTGCCTTTCGGTCGATAGTGTACTCTTTCCTTGAGTACCCTTCCGTTTACCATCCTATTAACATGGTCCTTCCACCTCTCCCTGTTCTGTACCGCTGTATCGTACAAGGGTAAAACATTTAACTCTTTTCTGATATCCTCGTTTCTAAAACGATCTTGTCTAGTGCACCTCTTTACCGAACGCAGGTATCTCATTTCCACTGCCTGAATTTTACTGAGCTGTCTCTTTGATATGACTCAACCTTCAAAGCCATACAACAGAGTAGAAACAGCCATCACTTTATAAAACTTCATTTGAGTCTCATTCAGCTCGTTCCTGTGCAGTGTTCTCCTTATTGTAACACAAATGGCTTGAAATCTAGAGATCTTCTTATCGCAATCTCTATCGTTTTCGTAAGTAATATCACAGCTTAGGTAATTAAAATGAGATACCCGTTCAACAATCTTATTTCCTTGAATGATTTTTGATCTAACAGGAAACTTTCCCAGTACTGCTATGACTTTTGTCTTTGTCAGGGATATCTTCATCTTATATTGAGAGCTTAAAACATTCAGATAGAACGCAGCTCTCTGCAAATTAACTTCCGTTCTTTGAAGGATTACCTGATCATCCACAAATAAGATGTTATTGATGGATATATCAGGGTTTATTTATATCCTTGGCTCACTGCACTCTTCCATTTTCTATAAATTTAATTTATGTATATATTAAACAGAAAGGGAGAAGGAGGACAACCTTGCTGTACACCTCTATTTATCACAACCTCCTCAGTCATCCTCCCATCACAGACGATTACTATTGATGTCTTTGCGTAAAAACTTTTAATCACATTTATTAAATGTTTTGGAATCCTTCTTTTCATCATGATGTACCATAATTTTCCTCTGAGTAGTCTATTGAAGGCCTTCTCATAGTCTACAATGCAGAGATGTGTCTCCAAATTAAACTCTACTCTTTTTTGCAATGATCTATTAAAGAAAAAAACACTGTCCATGCACGACCGGTCTCTCCGAAAACTCACCTGGTCCTCCACTAAAACTACACTTCCTCCACAATACTTTGCAGTCTACGATTGTCAAAACTGCTATATAACTTATAGCAGATGCTTAACAAACTTATCCCTCTGTAATTCTTCACCAAACTTCTATCCTCTCTCTTAAAAAAGAATATCACCTTGGCTATCTTCCACTCCTTAGAGATTTTGAACTCATCCAACACATATTAAGTAAGTGTAAGAGGCACAGCTTAAATAATATGCCTCCACACTTCCAGAGTTAATACCATCCACTCCTACTGCCTTTCTGTTTTTTCTTGTTTTCAAAGCACTCTCCAATTCTTTAATTTCTATCAAATCAATATCAAATCTTTTTTCAGTAGGTTCTGAGTTTTTTTATTATAGATCTCTTGTACCACAATTCTTTGTAATGTTCTATCCATTCTTCCTTACCTACAATATTCAGTGTCACTTTATCTTTCTCTGAGCTATTTAGATGTTTCATAAATTTATAGCCAATTGTTTGTTTGCCACGTACATCCTTCTCCACCATAGATATAAACCGGTCCTACGATTTCTGATGAGCTCTTCTCACTATGATTTTAGCATAATTCCTTTTAATTCTATTCTGTTCTTGGGTGCTATCTGAAGGATTCTGTATCATAGCTTTATACGCTTTCCTTTTATCTTTTATTGTCTCTTGTATCTCATCGTCCAACAACTTCACACCCTTCTTACATCTATATTTTTTGATTTTCCCTACTGTTTCATAGGCTATCTCCCTCACTGCATTCCTTAAATTTTTCCATTCTTCATCTACATCATCCATTGTTGGAATTTCTGCAAGCAGTTATGTCACCCTTCACTGATACATAAAATGAATACTTTCTTTCTAGAGCAAATACACATCAGAGATCTCATCTGGTATACCTCTCCTCACTGTCAATCTTCCCTCCACATTATCAATAGCTCTATCTCAGAAAAAACCAGGTAATGATCACTATTAATATCACTTCCTCTGTACACCCTAGTGTCACATACCTCTGAAATTAGTTTCTTTTTGAATCAATTAAGGACCCATAGCTCTTTGCATACAACGTGTATTTATTATTCTTTTTTTCTAAAAAAATGTATTATTTTCCTTTGAAACTTGCGAGTAATTCTTTAATTTCCCTAAAGGTGCTACCAACGCCTAGTAGGGTAATAGCACGGTGAAATTTTCTGCCAGGGCATCTAATGGCAGGCCGTCAAAGTCTCGCGAAAAAATCTCCAGTCTGGACTCCAACAAAGAGGAGGATTTTGGCCAGCCTGCCTTCATATTCAGAAAATACGGCTGGTAAACAGGAAACTGTCCTTCATTGTCATCGTGCAGCTCATCCGCTATTTCAAAAAGTATCAATCAATGATAGTTAGAACAGTCGAATACCACAGACCAGACAAGAATCCTGCCAGGTTTGTCCCTACCACAATAGTGATGTCAATATTTGTACTATACCGCTGTAAATTGCAACATTAATGACCTCAAAATTATGCAGCGCGATGAAACTTTCAATTAAGTCACCGCCATGACCAGTGTTCCTACTGTGCCAGAAAGCGACTTCGCTTTAACATCGGTACCATTAAGATTGGACCATTACCTACAATACTAACAATCTTAACTCATCTCGCTAAATGTTCCTTAGTGAGATCCCTGTATTGGAAATATGAATAACAACTGTAAGATTCTGTCCGCGAATCGCAAGTCTGACCACAACCTGATGCGCGTCAGAAACCTGCCGTATAACGACATTATAAAGCGACTTCCTGCACAGAATAGCAGACATACAGGTATGCTCTACACCAAACGTTTCACAGCTATGAAAGCCTGGTAGATAACCCTTACTTTCATATGGGTACTGCAGAAGGACAACATCGAGGCCCCGTCTCTCTACAATCTCACCTAACTAAACCTGGACTACATAAGCACCATGGTAATAAGCACCCGAACCTAACCATATAAAGAATTAAAGTACAACTCTAAGGCCCTTATCTAACAGCACACTTCTTACTAACAACTGGATGCTCATGATTCTTATGCAATCTTTTACAGTTAGCACAGGCCGGAGCCTCGGAACTATGTGAACAATCCTATGTGTATCATATGACGTAGCCTGTATATGTCGGGTTGGTCTAGTGGTGAACGCGTTTTCCCAAATCAGCTGATTTGGAAGTTGAGAATTCCAGCATTCAAGTCCTAGTAAAGGCAGTTATATTTATACAGATTTGAATACTAGATTGTGGATACCGGTGTTCTTTGGTGGTTGGGTTTCAATTAACCACACATCTCAGGAACGGTTCAACTGAGATTGTACAAGACTACACTTCATTTACACTCATACATATCATCCTCATTCATCTTCTGAAGTAATACCTGACGGTGATTCCCGGAGGCTAAACAGGAAAAAGAAAGGAAAGGTACCACCGATTGACCTACAAGTAAGGGAACGGATGACGTGACATGAAGGAACGTAAAGGCGTGAAGAGTGGCAGCTATGAGAGGCCTGGAAAGTGAAATTGGCGAGGGATAGAGGCTCTATCAGGACTAGACGTTTAAAAACTGACGTAGATATGTGGATCACTAGGGGCCACGGTGAAATGAATTTTTCACGACCCAAATGCTCTCAGGGCACGGTACTTTCGAGAACTACTTGCATGAGTTTGGAAGGCGAGATTCCTCCCCCTACATGTATTGTAGCAAGGTGGACACGGTAGAACATACGATCTGAGTGCGATGAATGGAGTCTTCTGCGTAGGCAGGCAGGTATTGACAGGAGGCTTCATCCGGACAGTCTGATATCGTTTGTTTTGGCCTCAAATTAATTTCGATTTATTCGCTACGACGCTGATACGTTCTACAGACGCAGAGGGTCGCCGATGGGGGTTTTAGTGTTAGGGAAGGGCGGATAGCCCCGGTCGTGAAGGCCGGCATGCCGAGGTGTACCGGTTCCGATGATCGGCTGGGGACTCCAAGCACCCTTAGGATGGGGAAAGGTAAAATAAAAGACCCAGACATAACCGCCGGGTCGGGGATGACTTGGTCAAGCCCAGTTCTCCCGGCCCGGTGGTTAGGAGGCGTGAGGCGCTGAAGCGTACAGATCGTGACCCGGTCGTAGACTTCATAGGGATCGTAGTCACCCCTACGTAGTCGGGATCGGTTCATCCCTTCTCGGATATTAGAAGCAGGCGAATAAAAACGATACACCGGGGGACTGAACTGCCATGTCGGACATACTGCCGGTAGGTTTGGAGGCTCCCTTAGAGTTTGACACTCTCCTGGGCTGAGCTGTACTTGATTGTATGTCCAGCCCGGGGGAATAGGAAGAAAAAAAAATTCCCAGCCGCTCATTCTGCAGCGCTGGAGTACGCATCAATATTGAACACTTAATTGTATTTTACGCTACAGGAATCCATAGAATTTACATATATTATATAGAACTAATATTTACAAATATTATATTTCTACAGATCGGTTATTTTATAAATATCGACATTATCGATCTACTACTAAATAATCGATAGTATGCTGTTTAATTTTTTTCGTTTAGGGTGTATTCTTCATATTTTTCTGCTCCTGCTTTCTTTGGTATCATGACTATAAGACTTTTTGAATTCTGATGCAACTTCCCCTTTTTCGTAAGTGTTACACACCAGCTTGTATAATCTACCTATCGCTCCCTTACCTGCACTGCGCAGTAATTCTGTAGGTATTCCATCTATTCCTGATTCCAGGAGCCTTTCTGCCAATCAAATCTTTTAATTTTCTCTTGAATTCAAATCTCAGTACTGTTTCTCCCCTTTCATCCTCTTCGACTTCCCCAAAACACCATTTTCTAATTCATTTCCTCCGTATAACTGTTCAATATATTTCACCCACCTATCAACCTTTCCTTTCATATTATAAATCGGTGTACCATCTTTGTTTAACACATTATTAGATTTTAATTTATGTACCACAAAATTCTCCTTTACTTTCCTGTATGCTCCGTTTATTTTACTAATGATCATTTCTCTTTTCACTTCTGAACACTTTTCTTTAATCCACTCTTATTTCGCTAGTTTGCATTCTTGTTTATAGCACTTCTTAATTGTCGATAGTTCCTTTTACTTTCTTCATCACTAGCATTCTTATATTTTCTACGTTCATCCATCAGCTGCAATATCCAAGGTTTTCTACCAGTTCTCTTTATTCCACCTAAGTTCGCTTCTGTTGATTTAAATAAATATCCTTTTTAACATTTTCCCATTCTTCTACATTTTCTACCTTATCTTTTTTACTCATACCTCTTGCGATGTCCTCCTCAAAAATCTTCTTTACCACTACTTCTTCCCTAAAGCTTCCCAAAATTGCACAGATTCATTTGTCACCTTTTTTCAGGTTTTTAAACCCCTGTCTACATTTCATTACCACTAAATTATGGTATCTATCAATGTCTGCTCCACGGTAAACTTTGCAGTCTAGGAATTGATTTCTAAATCTTTGCTTAACCATGATATAATCTATCTGATATCTTGCAGTATCACCTGGATTTTACCATGTGCATATTCTTCTATTATGATTTTTAAACTGGGTGTCGGCAATTAATAAATTATACGAGTACTTATGCAAAACTCTGTAAGTCGATCCCCTCTTTCATTCCTTTTGCCCAGCCCTATTCACCCACTATATTTCCTTCCTTGCCTTTTCCAATGCTTGCATTCCAATCTCCAACTATTATTAAATTTTCATCCCCTTTTATGTGTTTAATTGCTTCGTCAATTTCTTCGTATACACACTACCTCATCATCATCATGGGCGCTTGTAGGCATATAGATGTTAACAATTGTTGTCGGTTTAGCTTTTGATTCTATTCTTATTACAATGATTCTATCGCTATGCATTTTGAAATACTCTACTCTCTTTCCTATCTTCTTGTTCATTACGAAACCTACTCCTGCTTGCCCATTATTTGAAGCTGAGTTAATTATTCTAAAATCACCTGACCAAAAGTCGTTCTACTCTACACCGCTAATCTCGCTAATTCCTACTACATCTACATTTATTTTATCCATTTCGCTCTTTAAATTTTCTAACCTACCAACCTTTTTTAGACATCTAACATTCCACGCTCCGACTCGTAGAATGTTATTTTTTAATTTTCTGGTGACCTCTTCCTTAGTAGTCCCCACCTGGAGATCCTGACGAGGGACTAGTTTACCTCCGAAATATTTTACCAAGGAAGGCGCCTTCAACATTGCTATATGAAACTGCAGAGAGCTACATTTTCTTGGGAAAAAAGCAGCTGTAGTTTTCCATTGCTTTCAGCTGCGCTTGAGTGACGTTGATATGGCCGTTTAAGTCGTCCTGACCTATACCCTCAATAACTACTGAAAGTACTGCTGCCCTCTTTCAGGAATCTT
The DNA here is from genome assembly GCF_047948215.1 of Lycorma delicatula. Classification (NCBI taxonomy): domain Eukaryota; kingdom Metazoa; phylum Arthropoda; class Insecta; order Hemiptera; family Fulgoridae; genus Lycorma; species Lycorma delicatula. The sequence continues at coordinate 122,876,685 of NC_134462.1, forward strand.
TCCTTAGTCTGGCTCTCAACAGATACCTCTACAATATGGTTGCACCTTCAGTCCAGCTACTCTGTATCACTGAGCACTCAAGACCCCTCACCAGCGGCAAGATCTCATGATTCATAGAGGGAGTATCGCATAGGTAGTAGAATCTGTTTAAGTGTAGCAGCAGGTCTGGAAAAGAATGGAGTACCTCAATTAGGGTGGGATAATCGTATTCCTCTTAAAATCTATTGTATGAGATATTTTTCATTTTTTTGTGTAGAGCCTGTTCCAAGTAGTAGTTAAACTAATTAATAGAAAACTGGTGTATAATTCAGTCAGTTATTTCATTACAGTGTTTACATATATTACATAATACTAGTATTTTTTAAGTAGCAGATCTTGCATAATTTCTTCTGAATTTTAAAATTGATCGCTAAAAAAAAATCTAATAAATTAAAATTAAGTTCAAAATGGAATTGGTCAGGTCCAAAAATAATCTTACTCTATTAGTGATATCATAAGAATTATTTCCAATTACAATAGATATCAGTGCCTGATTACTGTCAAAGATAAGATTAAAGATTAAATATTCTTATCCATATTCTCATATTTTTTATATTAAAACTTTTTTTGTATTTTTCAAATAAGCTATCCAAGGAAAAACTTAAAAAATTAATTTAAGTTTAAGTAAAATTTTCGGCCTCCATGGCATGAGTGGTAGCGTCTCGGCCTTCCCGGACAGGCATGACATTTTCACACACACTACAAATCATTCATCTCATCCTCTGAAGCAATACCTAATGGTAGTCCCGGAGGTTAAAAAAAAAAAATTAATATTATACAGAGTTGGACATGATGCTAGATAGCAGTAGTTCGAGAAAGACCACAGACTCTAACATTAGGTTTAGAGTGGAGTAAAATGAAAATAGGGAACTTGTTGATGAATAGCCACTGAGAGACAAATTGGAAATAATGGCTGACATTCAAAAGTAGAGTTAGTTGGTGATGCAATCATTTATACAGTAAATTTTGGTGGAATGGACATTCCACCTATGCCTAACTAAATTCCGTTTTTTTCAAGGGTTGTGCAGTACCACTAGTGTATGAGGTATTTTAAAAAGTTGGTTCAAAATTATATGAGTGTGTAATTATACTGTATGAACAGTGGTTGAAATACCAGCAAAAAAAAAATGTAAAGCAACTTTGGAAAATAACACTAGTAAAAAAACCCAACATAACAGATAGAGACCGTCTGAGAAATAATGGAATATCTTTAGTAATTTTGGACAAAACTAATTTTTTAGGGATCAACCAACTAATAATAATTAGCAGAAGTTGTAAAAGAAGTTATCCATAAAAAAAAAATTAAATGAAAGTTTACAATACGAGTGTAGTAACAATATAAAAATTTATACTCATTTTTATAGAATAAAATTTAGCTTTAGTTTCAAAGAATAAACTTCCTTTTAACTTTCTGCATTTATATTTTTGTTTTAATAATGTTAAACATAATTTCTGGTATAAAAAAAAAGGTAATTGTGACACCAATGCTTTGCTTTTTTTTCTTATACATATATATTAATTATGAGACTGCAGGGATGTTTGTGTACAGCGGAATCCGTGTGGCCAATACGATTTCCTTTAGGAAAACAGCAGCACCATGTACGTTATCCTCAGCTACATAGCCACATCACTCGCAGATGTAATCATGAAAAGACAGTTCATCCTGTGGGTGGAGATGAGTTTCCTACATAAACAGTATTAGAGGATTTTCTTCCTTTAGTGGGATTTCGGTATCCTCACAGCGAGAACGGAGACCACAAATATTCCACTGAATAATATTTGTACCTGTAAAAGATACTTTCTTTTTTTGTTATAAACTCTGCCTGCAGATTACTTATCAAATACTATCCGGTTTTTCTTTTTTGATTTTATAACCTTTAGGAAGGGCTTTGCTTCTTCGGGCACTTCACTATATCATCATAGAGACCTCGAGATGGTGGTGGGGATTTCGAAGGCTGGAGATGTCGTACCAGGCAATGATGTTTAATAGATCCCTTCACAGGCATCTTGGTAGTTCGCTGTGTAATCAGTGCAGCAGGAACTGTGTGTTACTACATACAGTTTCTGTTACCACTTCAGTCGGTACACCACTGTGTACTGACAGAGATGGTTTTAGGTAAACCACTATTGTTCTTTTTAGCAGAAGTAATCTTCTTGCCAGTACTCAATGCTATAATTGCAGCCATGAATGGCTTCACCTGATCTGATAAAGCTTCTATCATTTTGGTTAGTTTTGTGAGATGGCATTCATTCTCTTTTTATATATTGTTTGAGAGAGCCTGAACAAAACTAACACCAGGTTGTACAGGTTTTCTCATGCTAAGCGATTTTCTGTGTTCCTGATGAGCCGCAGGAAAGAACACTTTCTGTTCAGTACAGATCTTCATAATAGCTTTTTATTCTTTATAAATGGGGCATTCTTGAAACCTTGCTGAGTGTGGACCTTTACAATTTATAGATTTTTCTACTTCAGCGCATGTGATGTCATCGTGTCCTGTAAAGTTGCAATGCACAAACTTGTTCCTTCATGCAACCATCTTTGTTGTGACCAAAACTGTTACATTGGAAGCAGCGTCTGGAGTTTGATGTATTACACACGAACCAATTCGATTACCAGTTAACACAAATAACTGATTCGATCGGGAACAGTAGGAGTAGAAAAGATTAAAACAAGCAAGGATGTTGGAAGTTCAACACCATTCTCCTTTCTTATAATCCTCTGCACAGACATGATCGACTGCGTTGGTAACTCTTCTGTACTTTCAGGCAAATCAACCTCAGCCAAATCAATTTCCCTTGCTGAAATTGAGCATCCTATAAGGTTTTCTTTTCTCCTTTTTCCATTTAGCCTCTTGAACCACCATAAGGTATTACTGCAGAGGATGAAATGTTTGAATGTAAATGAAGTGTAGTACAGTTTAAGAAAGACCATTCCTGAGATGCGTGGTTAATTGAAACCCAATCACCAAAGAACACTGGTATCCATGATCTAGAATTCAAATCTGTATAAAAGTAACTGCCTTTACTAGGATTTGAACCTTAGAACTCTTGACTTAATCTTATGTGCCTTCACTGTCACTCCGTCCTTCCCTATTCTCTTAAGGGCTAGGAATTTTCTAGATTGCTCTTCATTATAAACTTCTATCAAGAGCTTTCCTAAGCTTTTTCACAGACACCCTCAAGCTGCTATGATGCTCTTATTTAACAGGAAGGGAGAGAAACCTTAATAAAGGATTTACCTTCTTCATTGTACTTCAGCACCAAGAATCTGATACAGAAGAGAATATAACCTTCTCTATATCGTTACTCCTTTCTTTACCATTAGTTAAATCTTCAGCTGATAAGTTTGACCAAAATCTCTTTAAATCCCCTGGTTTGTTGGTTTTTACAAGTGAACCATCAACCACTAAATGATTGTTAACTGGGATTGCCATTCAATTCCCACGAGACTGGAGCACTACAGCAGAGTGTGCATATACTGGAGCTAAAGATGCATACCAGGGTTCACCCTGGTGCCCAAACGACATCATTTGAGACTCACTACATTGGGCCATCCATCCATCAGCATGGTAGTTTGGCTTGCATTCCGTAATGCATTGCAAAACCACCAACTATAAGTATAAGAAAAAACAGTGTATGTTGTTATTGTGTTGCTGTATAAAATTATATGTTATAATTTGTGTAGTGTTTGTCGTGTGATGTAGGTATATGGTCTAAAAGGTTCAGGAGTTCATTGTGTAGTGGGAAGAAAAGCTGCATAGCCTAGGACCATGGGAATGCCAACCCCCAAAATTTTAAAGAGTGAGACTCCCCGTCAGGAGATATTCTAAATTGAACCTAACCTGTTATCTTGCAATATTTTATTTAAAACCTGTGGTATCTTTATTCTCTGCTGCATTTTCTTCCTGTTTAAGCTAATGGTATTAGGTTAATTAGTTTTCATGCCAAATTATTATTTTAGTTGCAACATTTTGTACACTTAAAATTTGCAACTTCACACATGAATTGGTTTTTGTGCATGTGTCCCTGATCATATACCTTGTAAGTATAAAATTTTTGAAAATGATTCTTTCTCTGTTAGTTTTACTAATTTTTTTTTTAATGTTATAACTAAATTTTCTTGATTTTATAACTGAATCACACACTATACATTTATTTAAAAAATAAATAAATAAAAAAAGTTAAAAAATCATACATAATACTTAAAAAAAAAGAGACTTTATTTGTTAATGAATTGTGATAAGTAAATTTTATAACAAAACTGGTGTCTGTTAATTTTAATCTACAAACAGCTGATTGTGTAGTAAATCGAAAGTATAGTATGATATTATATATCTGCTCTTATTAACTTAAAACTGTGCTCAGTTAAAATAAAAATTTGATTAAAAAGGAAAAAAACAAATAAAATATAAAACTGTTTAAAATTATGATTGATTATTTGTGATAAAAAAATAAATAATATTTTTCAGGTGTCTCTGATTAATAAACGAGGTTTCATTGCCCAATTATATCATGTTACTACGGAAGATGGTTACATACTACAATTAACAAGAATAACTCCAAGAGTGCCTACCAAAAGTAAATATGCTCCTGTATTACTCCAGCACGGAGTTTTAGCAGCTTCTGACCAGTGGTTACTTCAAGGACGTGGTAGAGATTTGGGTAATATCTATTTTTAAATAGAATAAATATTTCATTTTTAATGTTTTTTAAAGTTAATGTTAATTTTAAAGCTAGAACACTACTTTTATGGTTAACTACATGCCAGTTTATCAAAGTAGTTCATTTAAACTTCGCATTAAAATATTTTATGCAAAATACTAGCTGATTGTTGTGGAGATTCATTTTGTCAGTGTGAATTTAAAATTTATCTACATATGTAACTAGTCACATCTTAGTGTAGTGTACCTATTTTGTTATATAATGCAATTCTACTAGTTTAACTACTGTACTGCTTTACCAAGTAACTTGTTCTATTGTCTCAGTAAACTGGTAAATTTAGGTTTAATTTTTCACTAAATGGTTTCATTGTATTAAATATCATTTATAATAAAACAAAACCAGCTGATAAATCCTAAAGATAGTTTTTATGACTTGCGTAAGATGAAAAATATTTGTTACCGATGTTAATGTGAAGTCGCTTTTCTGGTACAGTGGGATCACTGATCATGGCAGTGAGTTAATTGATAATATCATCGCCCAGCATAATTTTGAGGTCTTTAATGTTGCAGACCAGTTGGCCACTTATGTTGGTATGGTTGATGGACGAAGGGCCTTTTTAGGTACAAATATTGAAATCACCATTGGTAGGGACATCCCTGGCAGGGTCCTTGACTGGTCTGTGGTCATTCTAGCAATCATCGGTTGATACTTTTTGAAATAGTGGATGAGCTGCTTGATGGTCATGAGGAGCAATTTCCTCTTTACCAGGGGCGGAGGTGCATTAGGTGGTCTGCAGTATGGCAGGGCACAAGGCCCCGAGCTAGATTGATTTGCTTGTCATTTTTCCTGTTATCACCCCATTCTATCATCCGAAAGCATACGACCAAATGTCTGTGTCACAAACGACTACTGAGCCTTGAACAGTTTAGCGACCAGTGTCCTAAATAGCTCCTATAGCTTACCTAATAGCGTGAGTGGACTAAGTGCGGTGCCATACAAGACTGGCTTATGTGTCCCAACTGCTCACTTGTCATATATAGTCTAAAATGGGTGGGCGCACCCCGTTAACTACTAAAAATATATATGACATCCATAAATTAAAATTCATTTCGTCGAGATAGAAATTTGCTACCATGCCTAGGTCGCTGAATGCCAGCAAGTACTTGTCACCACACTAAACCGCTAGGAGCCTTAATTCGCTGGTGGTCAGCCATATATATCTCTAGGTTAGCTTCCCACAGCAGTGCAACAAGAGTTTTAAACCTTAGGTAAACTACTAATGTCAGTTGAACAAAGCAACTGCACCAAGGAAATCCGAAACGGTCCGACACTCGGCGTTTGTGATTGGCTAATTTTCCCCATAACCGCTAAGTTCCAGGGAGGCCAGGTCTTGGGGCCACCCCATGAGCAGGGCAGTCAAACATCAGGTGATCATTTTACTAGACTTCCCCACAGACGCACAGCTCATAAGTTTGCCAGGCGGAAACGAAACAGATACTGGTTTAAATTAACATGATTGGTGAGCACGCACTTGGGTCCCATTCGAGATTCCTCGATCTCGTATACCCATTGCCCTTAAAAACGAGATCGAGGCATACCATCCCCCCAGATCCTGTATAAACTTATACAAGGATCTTCTCTTAGTCGTGGTGTTCCATTGCAGCAGCTATGTATCCATCGTGAGATTCTGTAGCCTCTTCCGCAGGTGGGAGATAACCAATTGAACGAAATATAGATTCGGTGCATTGTGATCACCGTTCCGCTCCGGTACTGCATTCCAAATGCCCGAAACCGCATTCCAAATACTTCGGCCTCCCTGCCTCTTCGCAATTTCCACATGGCTGTCCGAACTTTCAGCACTAAATCGACTGGGAGAGCCTTTCACAACACGATGGTAGCCTCGTAAGAGGTTGTTTTAAAAATACCATTGCACCCAATTAAACCTCTGCAGCTGGGCAATCCTTAAATTTTGAAGAAGTGACCAACCTAAATTTAAAAACCTTAAGTATCAACCTTAAATTTCTATTCATGACCAACCTATGCGCCCTAACGGGCACCGCGAAACAGATCATGCTTTCAAAGACACTTCGGTACACCATGTACATTTGACGGCCCGACAACCCAGAGCCATTCGGAGTAATCTTCTTAAGTTTATGCATCACTGAGACGTCGTCCGCCGCTACTTGCTTAATGTGGTTGCTAAACAGCACTTCTCATCAAACAAAACACCTAGGTACTTATGAACTCGGCTGATTACACAGCCTTTATACTTAAAGTGAATGTTTCGACTGTACAATAATTGGTCTGCACCCTTGAGAAACATGTACTACTTCATCGTGGGCACAGAAATTTTGCATATCCATCTAGCCCTCAGCCGTGGACAAATCCGCCTGCGTTCGATGTTCAAGCTGCCGTCGTGAATTATCACGAACTAATAGGAGACAGTCATCGGCGAAATATTTAAGTGCCAATATTTAAGAGACCAAGTATGGCACGGCACAAGGCCCCCGGATATGATTGTATCAAAGTAGAGCTCCTTGTCCGAGCGCTTCCAGTAGTTCTTGGTCCTCTAACTAGAATTTTGTAGCTCTTCACCGGCCACGTTCCGGCGTGTTGGAAGCGTGGAGACTTAGTATTGTTGTTCAAATGTGGCGACAAAGATCCTACTGTTATTTCTTCTTACTGTCCACTAACGCTCTTGCCTGTGTTTGGTAAAGTTTTTGAGAAGGTCGTATATTTGCGTATTAATGTTAGATTGGTCACTGATTATTTGCTAATGGACAACCAGTATGGTTTCCGACCGGGTAAGAGCACTAAGGTGCTCTTACACCATACTAAAGGTGCAAATAAGTATTATGGATTTTTCTGGACATAGCCGGAGCATTTAAAAACTTATGATGGCCCTCTGCCCTATTTCAGACGCAGAAGCATAAATGTACACGAAATGAATCAGAAGTGCTCTCAAGTTATTTTAGATGTCTGACTGCTACCCAGCGTGATGGCGGCTAGGAGGTTTGTAAAACCTTAACTAAAGGGTGTCCTCAGGGCAGTGTTCTGAGGCCCCTTCATTGGATTATAGAATTCGATTCTGTGTTGCGTTTGATGTTGTCATGTGGTGTTGTGTTGTCGCTTATGCTGCTACTGATTGTAGGGAATTCGCGTAATGAGGTAGAGTTCCGGAGCTGCTCATGATTGTGAGACACCCCGGCTGTAGTCTCCAATATAAAATGATTTTCAGCCCAGAGCAAACCACAATGATTTGCTTAAGGGCCGATTGGCTGCTTCCCGACGAATCCGGGTTCAGATGGCTGCTCTCCTCATTCGGTTCGTTACGACTCAAAAATAACTGGGTGTTATCCTTGATGAGAATTTTCGGTTCAAGGAACATCTACAGTATGTAGGAAAAAAGACCGCTGATGCTTTTTATGGAATCCGTAGAATCATTCATTCCGATTGGGGGTTGAATTTCCGTACCATGCGTATCCTTTACAAAGGTGTCAGTGAGGCTATTTTGCTACATGCTGCACCTATCTGGGCTCACTGCTTGGCCTTTAGGTTTTACGCGGACATTTTGTTGCAGGCCCAGCGACTCCTCTTGCTGGCTGTTATAGGCGATTATAGAACAGTCTCGCGGGAGGCAGTCTGTGTTATAGCCGGAGTCAAACCGGTAGATATCTTGGGTAATGAACTTAAGGAACGCTATATTTCCAGGGTAAATAACTTATTTATATCAGAATGAAAGCAGGAGGTTGAGGACCTGGGTCTTGCGTCTTGGCATGGCAGGTGGGATGAATCCCCCGCAGGTCGCTACACACATGGTATCATTTCCTATAGTGTCTGATGTAGGTACGATTAGATGGGTTTTCTCCAGTCGGTATATCACACAGTTTCTCTCCGGGCATGGTGCCTTTCTGGCGAGTTTGGCTAGGTTTAGTTTGGTGGATTCGATTCAATGCCCGGATTGCGGGACTGGTGATACAGTGGACCACGTCCTCTACGTCTGTCCCCGATACGAGGTCGAACGTTCACGAGCTGTTAGGGAACTTGAGAAAATACATTCCTTTCTGGATCTCCATATTAACTGGATGATTTACGAGGTGTGGTCTATAGTGGCTGGTTTTCTTCGCGCCCTTGCAGTGTGTAGATCTGCAGAGGGAATTTAGTCGAGGTATTTGACTGTGGAAGGATCCTGGGTGGCTAGAGTTCCGGCCTAGGCATTGGATTGGTTAGAGGTAGGAGCATTGGCATAGTGCCATGGTTATATTGGTATTATTGGTTATGGGATGTCACAACACATCTTATCACACAACAATGCACAGACAGCTTTCTACACTATGTAATATAGTCTAATCAACAGATAATTACACTGAAGAATTCAATACAATAAAATATCTGCCATAATAAAATTTATACAACTTTCAAAATATATATATAGTGACCGAAAATTTATAAAATTAATAAGTCTGATATTCTTATAAAATTGCTAATATTTTCAGGATGGAAACTTATTGACTGCTTTTAAAACAATAAACTATTTACAAAATGTGAAAAATTATATAACAAACTAAAAAAACATATTCTGATAAACACAGCTGAGGAAACTAAAGTAATTCTAAACCACAATTCCCTATACACAGGATCAACTGATCGACTATAGTGATTCTGAATACTGTATAGGTCAGATGCAAGTACCCGCAGACATAAAGAATATATTCAGGCATTATATATAACAGTATTAACCTTTATATATCACTATATTGAAACAGGACATTTATACAAAGAAATTAACAATAGACAAATTTTAAATACACACAAATGTGTAAAATCTAAGATCTCAATAAATTTGAACATGATGAAATTTTCTAACATATTAAATTTGATACAAACAAACAACAAACTGAATGAATATTGGAAAAAATATCATTGCATACTAAAAGTAAGACAGATGTTATTAAAAACAGTGTCATTAATAACTGTAACTAATAGGAACTGCATAATAATCTGAAAAGATCTTTTGGAAGAAGGTAATATAATTTTTACATAATCTTTATTGCAGATTTGTTTATTATTTTTAATATTAACAAAACTGTACTACTTTCAAAATTTAAACAAGTTGACTCTTGGTGTGCGTCATGAAATATAACAAAATCACTTATCTGGCATTGCATTGCTAAACTGAAAAAATGTTAAACTGATGGAGCAGCTGCTTCCTTGGTGGAGGTTTGTGAGATGGCTGTGAACTCACTTGAGAAATCTGTTTCCAATCAAGGGGCTGTATAAAAAACCTAATTTGTAGTGTTTAGAGGTTAAATCTAAATTTACAAACCTGTATCACGTTATAAAAAAAAAAAAATTATTAACTTCTCTGAGATAAATTATTGTTTTCTTCCCTGAGCTTCCTCTGTTAAATAATAAACATTTTAGGCAGTTATACCAAGTTTTACAATAATTTATTGCTCTTATGTCATTCTACATTTTGTGCAGATTTACATTTATACAAAAACAATTTAAAGAAAAAAATATTTTTATTAGTTAAGTATAAACTTATTCAAACTTTCAACGTATTGTTAAAGAAAAATTAAATTAATTAATAAACATTTATATGTAAGTAATGAGACTCAGATATTTCTTGTTAAACAGCATTTATTCTTGCTGAAAATGGATTTGATGTTTGGCTTGGAGACCAAAGAGGCAGTGTCAATTCCCGCGCAAACATTAAATATGGACCTCATGATGAAAGATTCTGGGATTTCAGGTATTTTTTTATATTAATAGATGTTAAACTTATTTAATACTTTATTTCTCATAAAAACCGAATACACATTTACAAAAAAAAAAAAACAAATTAAACCTGTACGTGTACAAGATATCAAAAGTCATTGAATAAGTTCTCCTTCTTATATGGTTAAAGCAAAACAGATTTTTCGTGTATAATATACATATACTTTTATTATGAACTGTAGCAAGTAATAATACTGTAATACAATTATTTCTCTTAAACTGAGTTTACATTTGACAAACATATATCATTTACTTATATACAAAATTATTAAACAGTAATTAATGAATATATTATTTTTTAGTATAATCACTAATCGTATCACTAATATATTTAATTAAGTAGATTTTTAAAAGCTTTTTCTATTACTAAAGTACAATTAAATTAGTTTAATATATTGACCCGAAATAAAATTGTTAATCTCTTGTGTTGTTTTTCCACCTTTAATTTTTTTTACCTACTTAGGTCATAGTTTTACCTGGTAAGCTATAAAGAAACGGCCTGAAAAAGAAACCTTTTTTTATTAAAATCCTGTTACTGATCACTTTTTTCTGCTATAAAACTGTTTTTGCCAACATTTTCATTCCATTGGCATCTTTTTTGAAAAGTAACACTGTGCCAGATACAAAATTACCTAACCTGGTTCTTGAACCATAAATTCAACTACAGTTCTGGTTACATATCTAATGATTTTCCTAGATTAATGGATCAGACATGGTTATGGTATTTAAGCTCTAGATCTCCAAAAACATTCATATGAAAATATTGTCTATAATTAACCTTCCAATTTTTGAGTTCAATAAGTAGGCATTCTCAAAAATATGTATAATATTTATGTATGATATGTATGACTTGCATTCATACATATCATCCTCATTCATCCTCTGAAGTAATAATAACTTATGGTGATTCCAGAGGCTAAACAGATAAAGAAGTAAGATGAAAGACAGTAGTAGATATGTCTTTATATCTATATCATACACTGAGTTACATGGTCTAGTTGGCACCAACAGGAGCTACATTAATCAAGTTGTGTACTGATATGTAATTAAATAAATTTATTGCTTTCTGCTGCAGCACCTAATAATAAATAAATGTAGTGTTTACTTGGTCTATTGGACTCTACAATGTTCATGACAGAAATGCTATACTAAAATAATGTTTGGTTGATATATCTGCAACCATTGTTTAGAATGTACATCATTGGCAAATATTTTAAATATTATGTCATTTATAAAAAAATTTGAGGTATTTTAAAAATGTCCTTCACTCAAAAAACTGGATTTATTGAAAGTGTATTTTAGGGAGTTTTAAATTTTTTCATTGAATTTAATCATTCATTCTAATTGCATGACTTCTGTTTAAAAGAAAATCTGAAAATATTAGAGCGGGTCTGCACTTTCAGGTGATCAGAAATATTGGCATACATATTACTTTCCTGGTATCTAAAGCTATGCTCTAAAGTTATGCTGCAAGAAGGAAGGTATGATAATCAGTTAAAAAGTGGTATATGGGTTTTTAACATTTCTTGACATTTCATGTCCCAGGGACCCCAAAGACAAAAAAAAATGTTGGGGGTAATGTTTGCACATACATACAAATGTATGTGTATTGGCATGTTTGAAAATTAATAACTTTTGATTGAATAAGTGGATTTTGATGAAATTTTGTACAGGGACTTGTGTATATACAATGTGTTGGTAAAATTTTGGTGTCAATATCTCCAGGGGATGAAGTAGATAATTTTTTGTATTACAAGTTTATTGTCAGCTTTTATATAAAGCTATTGGATAATTGGGTAGAGATTAATTAATCTATCTTAGATTTTGAAAACAAATCATCTAAAAGATCATGCAAAACCAGATATATTAAAAAAAAGTGTTAGATTTGTTAATAGAAAAGATTATTCATTAGGCAAGGCCAAGATCTCTAAGATGGATCAGTTCAGCATTTTTTAATTTTTTGTTATTTCTTTCAGTTTCATTCTATTTCCTTTTCATTAATCCTTTTTTTTCTTGCTGATCAGAGACAGTGTGTATAACACAAGACAATGTGCATATACTATTGCAGTATTTTTACTGCAACAGAACATTTGGGTGAAAAAGGTGATCAGGGAACATCACTCTTTACTTCCATTAATAATCCTGGCTTGGAGTCGCTGTTTTTGAGTACTTATTCTATGCTGTTTTCTGGAGTGGCTTTTATCTCATGTCAAATTGCCTTCAATCAGTTCTCTTATTTTCAGAATATCTTCAAGTATAACACTTATTTGACGGCAGGCTTACAAAGTGAACTGAGGAGTGAAGTGGTTTTTTATTACAATTGTCACTGAACCAAGTATTCAGTATCATATCAGACCACTGAGATGCAAGTGGTATTCTGTCTGACAAGTTACACCTTCACTATATTCATCACAAGGGCTAGTAGATGTTAGTGTCAACCAACAATGCCCCGTACTGGGTGAAGTGTATAATTAAAAAATTTCCCAAAAGGGTAGTAATGAAGACTCCTGACAACGCCAGGAGCCTCCGCTGGAACATCCTAGTGACGTGTCGGACGAGAGCTACCCCACGCAAAACCACTGCCCCCGCGAATCCAACATCAATGGCGGGGCACGCCTAACGGCATGGAGTCCTCTGCCCCGGTGGTACCCAGTTAAGGCTGGTCGACCATACTAAGCGGCCCTAACGAGAACCAAGATGGGTGCCCAGAAGACGCATGATTGCATTGTAACCACAGTCGAGATGGGCCCTCCCTATCAAGACAGAGGCCCAAAGAACTCCTGTCACCAGGCTCTCGATAATGGACCGCTTGGAAACGCCGAGGAGGGACAAATGTCGAAGAGTAGACTTTGGAAGCGCCCCACGCGCACCGATGACAATAGGAAGAACCTGTGCGCTATCAATGTCCATGTCCCTCATTACAGCTGAGGCTTTATAGTGAATTGACTAGTCCTTTACTTTCCAATGTTTTTTACATTCATCACAGTGATAAGAAAGACTGGAATAGATAGTGAAACAAATAAATGTACATTATTCTAATGTGAAACACTTCATACGCTGAACTGTTTCACAATAAGCAGTGTACAATAGTTTTGAACTCACCTGAATAATATACATCTTGCAAACACATTCTTTTTGCAGATTCTTATTGTAATTTTTTCTATTATTTTGCCTAACATCTTTCCAATGGCTGACCTCCTAAAATTTGTTCAAAAGAAATGTGTAACAAAACAATATTTAAAATTATTTGTATGAGTAAATAATTTTTTTTTTTTATTATTATATATATTACTTAAACCTTTTCATAAAATTTACGTAAAAATGAGTTGTTTGTGATATGAAAAGCTCTTACAGTTTGAATGATTACAATGCTAAATACAAGCCATTAAACAGTCAAGAAATTAATAGTAAAAAACCTTTTACCTATCTATACAATTAAATTAAAAAATCAAAAGTCTACATTTCTTTCCTAAATATATTATAGGTAATAATAATGATAAAAAAATATTTATTTTCAGTTTTCATGAGAGTGGAATGTATGACTTACCAGCCTTTATAGATAAAATTTTACTTATAACAAAGGCTTCTCAGATTACATTCATTGGACATAGTATGGGAACAACAGTCTTCTTAGTTATGGCTTCTATGAGACCAGAATATGCCGAGCGTGTAAAGTTGTCCATATTGTTAGCACCAATTTGTTTTCCTCCGGTCCCTAGAAGCCAGTCAATGATAGTTAATCTACTTCTAGCAAATGCAGACTATATTGGGGTAAGTAATATTTTATTCAAATTAATTGCCTTTTGTTAATAAAATAGATTAAGCTTATTTGGAAAGAGTCACTTATTAAATGAAAATAAGATTCACAATATTTAGCACATCAATGAATGAAGAATGGAGCGTCTATATTGTAGCCTGTTTAAAATGAGATTTAATAATTGTATCATGTAACTATCATAGTCTTTCAAACTGAGTCAAACAGTTAGAAAAAGAGGATTATATATATATATCAGATGTTTTAGATTATAAACCATCTTCTGTTATACATTATTTTATTGAAGATTTGTTTAATTAAAATCTAAAAATATATTGTTTAAATTTGCAAAACATCATGCAAAAATAGTTTTTCCCTTGTTTGGTATATGCAGTTAAAATTCAGACGTTTTCTTTCATTAACCAGATTATAGCTAGCTCTATTTCTTAACATGTTAAGCTTGGCATGGGAAAACACGTGTTTTCCCGTGCCACACTAAGCCTCAGTCATTTATCCATAAAAAGCTTGCATAACTTGTTGACATGTAACCCATCCTTATGAAGACTCATGACTCATTAACGCATCACCTGTCATGGTGAACTACCTTTTTTCACAGTTTAGCTCTATACCATATCCTAATTTATATAATAGCTTTTTTTTTAATGTTCGCTTGAAGCAAAGTTTTTATTAAGAAAATAATAAATTTAGTTAGATGAAATAAATTATTAATAATTTATTTCTTACTAAAATAATAATAATAATAATAATAATAATAATAATAATAATAATAATAATAATAATATGCGAAATAAAAATTAATTGTAAATATTATAAGTTTGTAAATTAATAAATATACAAAATGGAATAAAATCTTATATTTGAATTTTAAATATAATTCTGTAAATCTATAATGCATTACTCTAGATATTATATATATATATATATATACACACACACACACACAACACACGTCCTGTGTATATTGTGATTGATTTCTATTTGGTAATTATTTTTTTAGGTTTATTAACTAAAATAAAAAAAAAAACCATTTGTATAAAACAAGATTTTTAAATATATAAAATAAATGATGCTTGTTCATCTGCTCTGTACTGTAAAATGCTGTTTCAATTCTGTATGGTTCATTGTTTTACATTATAAAACTATAAATAAATTGAACCAAAAAATTGAATGAAAATTAAACCAAAAATAGAATAGGTTAGTAAATGTATAACAACAATTACAATAACATTGTTACATTGTGAAGTTTGCTGTAGAGTGGAAGTCTGCTGTCAGGTAGAGGAGTAGGGATTCTAAAATTATTGGTCGATAGGGTGGAAGAACCAGGGATGTAATTACTGATTTACAGTATTTATAGAAAGTTGTATTAGAAGTGGAAAATTTTTTTTTTATAGGAAGGAATTATTGATGAGTGTTAAGTGGAAAATGTGGATCCCAGCTTCTCATACCAATTTAAGGTTTTTCTTTCGATTGGATATTAAGCATCATCATCTGATCATCATGCCTTGAAATAATTTTTTTATCTATATTATATTACTTTAATATTTTTTTATACAAATGAAGCAAAGATAAACTTAAATCACAAGAGATTTGGAAACGAGAAAGAAATGAGCACTTTTGCCAGGGTGAGACAACTCTGTACCTGAGAGACAGTAAAACATAAACTAACCCAAGCCAGCTGCCAGAGCTTGAATAGCAACAATATAAAATATCATAGACATTTGACATTTCAATGCATCATCAGTTCCATGGTGGAGTTCAGTATGGTGGGTTGAGTCTTTAGCAGTAGTTCTCAATATGTTTATACTTAAATTTCAAAAGAAAAATATTAAATACTTTAATAATAGCTCTACTTTAATAGAATTAAGATAATTATATTTTAGTAAACAATTTATTTCTTTTATTTTTGTTGTGTTCACATCCATAACTAAATGACAAATAATTGTTATTAAAAAAATAAAAAAACTGTTGAAGCACATTAACTTCTTTCTAAATGAACAGAAATGTTTAGCTGGTGTTAAATGTTCTTATTAATCTACTCAAAAGTGTTTTTATTCATTTAAATAATCTATTAACTTATCTATACTACTTTTTCTTTGTAGCTTCAGATGATAATCAGTAAATTAAACTA
The DNA here is from genome assembly GCF_047948215.1 of Lycorma delicatula. Classification (NCBI taxonomy): domain Eukaryota; kingdom Metazoa; phylum Arthropoda; class Insecta; order Hemiptera; family Fulgoridae; genus Lycorma; species Lycorma delicatula. The sequence continues at coordinate 122,893,070 of NC_134462.1, forward strand.
GTTGTTTATAAATAAAATAATAAAATGATTTTCTTGATTAATTGTTAAGCACTTAATCTAGGTTTTAATTTATATACATAGTATATGTTTGATTATGTTAATGATTTTTTGCTGTTCTTGTGTGTAATATGTATTTTACATATTTTAAAAATATTGGTATTTAAAAAGTACTACAATTATTCTGTTTTTAATGTTGTCTCTAGATGTATTATTTTGATTATTTATGTTTTTTATTAACTTACATGAAAGACATTTTTTATGGATGTTGTGAATTGATTTAGAAAGAAATGCCTGCAATCATAGTTTTTATTTTCTAAACATTTTAATTTACAACTCTTTTATCACGATAAAAGATATTGATTACACCTTGGTATATTCAAGAAAATTAATTTTCCTCTTCTTTTGCTCTTCAAAAAAAATAATAGTATTTATATTTTTTAAATTTATTAACAGTCTTTAAAATATCTTTGTTGTTTATTTTCATGAATTAATTTATTAGAAATTATTATCTGCATCTGTGGTGAAATTGTAGATATTTATTTTTAATGGGTAATTAAAACTCAGGTTCCAAGTTATTCTAAGGAATGAAAAAATTTCTTAATTATGAATTCTATTTCAATACTATTTCTATTTTGAGGTTCATATATTAATTTATAAAAATTACAGTAAAGTTTGCTGTGATTTCAGGAATTGAGATCATAAAGTTTCAGAAACTATTTTTTAACAGCAAAGTTTTACTATTTTGTGTAAAATTATGGGAATTTTATTTATGCGCAAGCTTAAGTGAGAGTAATTCTATATTAGTAATTCAGTCAGTTAGCCCAAATTGATGGGTACCACTCTAAATTTGACATTATAAAATTATTTGATGAAAGGATACCCCAATAATTTATATCATTACCTACTTGCAGCAGCGGTAGAAAAACTGAAAGTTTGGACTTTGTTTTAATCTTTTTAATGATGCACGTTCTATGTGTCATTAAAAAGTTGGTCTTTACAGAAAATAAATCATATTATTTTTGTATTATTTATGTCATTTGAAACAATACAAAAAAATATGTCATTTTTCTTTTATTAGGTTAGTAATTTTGTTTAACGATCATATTTGTTGTCTATGCTTATATAAAAAAATAATTACTTTATATTTGAAAATATATTACATTATTATGGCCTTCCTTTGAGCATATCTATTTTAATATTCTAGAAGAAATCTTTCCACAAAATGTAGGAAGATACAATAATATATTTACTGGCCTGATACACTGATGAAATGATTACATATTATACTAAGCTGATATGAGTGTGAATACTTATTCTTAAAATTCTCGGTAAGTTAAACATAAGTAAAAATGAACATAACAAATAAATAGTAATTTTTTTTACCTCCCCATCACAGATAGCATTCAACAAGAATTCAGTTTTGAAGTTCATCAGGTAACCTGACCATCATGTAGGAGAACAGAATATAAAAACAACTTACTCCACTCAGTTTCATACACAATAATTCTCTCCTGTAAAATTAAATAAAATAATGAACATAAAGCTAAGGTAAATAAAAATACATCATTTTGACTACATGATTATGGTTTAAAAAAATGTTGCTTGTAAATTTAAAAAAAAAAACAGAACCAACCTATAATTCTCAGACCAAAAAACAAAGCAAGAAAAATCCATCCCAGAAAAAACATAATACCCTAGGCACATGTAAACCACATTGCTAATTTCCCTTTAACATGAATCCATCATTTTCCAAACGCAAACTACCTTATAAAAACATATCACATACATCTCAACATTAGCAACAACCTAGATATTCTACAAATTCTTAAAAACAAAAGATAAAAGTATTAAAAATGAAAAAAACCACAACTGCCAAAAAAAACCTTGCTTTTAATATAGGATAATTAAGAAGCATGTGGGTGACACTTTGTATATAGTATAATTTTTTTTCCAATTATTTAAATTTATTAAAACATATATATATATATATATATATACTCTAAATACTTCTGTATATACACTTCTTTCTGGGCAGTTGTGTAATAAGATCTCATTTCTTAAAATTTTATAAAGTTAATCTCTTAAGATTAAACTTTATGAAATTTACTAAAACACTATTTCAACAGATATAGAAAAATCTGCCACACTTTTCAATATCATCCTAAATATATTCTTAAAAATAAGTAAAAAATACCACAATTAATAACTGCAATTAGAACAACAACACGAAACAGGAGTATTAATGTCACATAGTATGATCATAATTCTGCTTAAAAATATTTTAAGATAAGTAAAAAGATATTTGTTATAAGTTAATTTAGTTTCTCATAAAAATTAATAATGCTTATAGCCACAAACAACAAAAATATAATAACCACTTATTTCTATTAATCGATAATCTTATTTCTGTTTAATTATAGGTTTTAAATTTACTTAATTTAATTTAATAATTTTTCTTTCTAGAATTCATTATTAGCAGCAAAACAGTATGAAATTCTACCACGATCATTAGCATTTCAAAATATTATACAAAATTATTGTAAAGAAAATTCACCTACTCTTAATATTTGTTTAGGAGTAGTAGGTAATGTATACGGAGATAACAGAGCGAATTTAGATATGGTGAGTATTTTATGAAAATAATAATAGTTTTTTTAATTCTTTTTCAATCATGTTTTTAAATAAAATCTACTCATTGATTAATGCTAAAATGTTATATTTATGTTAATTACTTACCCACAATTCATAGTGTTATAGGATTCATCAAGTAAGTATCTATAATATCAAGTAAATGCAATGAATCAGTGCGAGTTATTATATCTTGAAAGCAATTTTACTAATTTAGGAAGGCTTAACAGAACTTCTTATGAGGATATTCTTCCAGCTTCAGATCTTTTAAAATTAAACCAAACTTGAAATGTAGACAGTAGCAACAATTTCTTGCTCCTTTTTGTACCCATGTTATTCCAATCAAATCAAGTCTGATCATTTCAGCTACTCGTCAGAGTTAAGTACTTTTATTTTTCCTATTAATAAGAGCAAGTGGTCTAAAAATTTATTCTGAAAACTTTATAAATATTTTTTATTTCTCTTAAACTACATACCTTATTCTACTTCTCTATATAATTGCCACATGAATTAAGTCATTTATTGTAGCGATATACTGGCTTCAATATACCCTCCTTGTATTCTTCTGCCGCTAGTCCATTTAGCCACTGATAAACAGCATTTTTATGTTCATTATCACCCGCAAATCACTTACCATTCAAAAATTCTTTAAATTTCCCAATCAAATGGTATTTTTGGATATTATTGGTTTGCTTGGCATTTCTCCCGCCACCACCCCATTCGGTCGCCCTAAAGCATAGAACAGAATGTCTGTGCCACAAACGGCTACTGAACCTCAAAACAGATTAACGACCGACCAGTGTCCTAAATAGCTTCTAGAGCTTACCTAACAGCGTGATATTCCGCTCACACTCGTGGAATAAGCGCGGTTTCATACACCACCGACTGTCCCAACCACTCACTTGTCATATATTTACTTAAATGGGTAGGCGCACCCTGTCAACTACTAAAAATAAATATGACATCAGTAAATAAAAATTTACTTTTTCTAGACAGCAATTCGCTGACACGCCTAGGTCGCTGAATGCCAGCAAGTAACCTGTCCACCATATTAAAGCGCTTGGAGCCTTTATTGGCTTGTGGTGGTCAGCCATATATATTTCTAGGTTAGCTTCCCACCGCAGTGTGGTAGGAGTCTTTTCCCCTTCGGTAAACTACTGATGTCTGCTGAAAAAAGCAACCGCATCAAGGAACTCCCACATGGTCCGATAATGCGGCTCTCCCCAAATTGACTAGCCGCTTGTGAGTGGCCAATTTTCCCCTTCACCTCTAAATTCCAGGGTGGCTCGGTCTCCAGCCCCCCCAAGAGCAGGGCAGTCAAACATCAGGTGTTCATTTGACTGGGCCTTCCCATAGTCGTGTTGTGCCATTCCAGCTGTCATGCATCATCGCGAGGCTCTGCAGCCTCTTATGCAGGCGGGAGATGGAGACTGAACGAAATTTAGATCCGGTGCAACAGTGTCAGCATCCAAGTGGTGCTACCATAATTGATAGGTCTCAGGCTTGAGTTTCAGTGATTTTTTTTTTGATTTAATTAAAAAGTAACAGAGTTAAAAAGTTATTTAAAAGTAACAGATGATTTTTGATTATTTAGTATTTATAAAATTATAAATAAATAATAAGTAATAATAATAATATTTTTAAAAGTTTGGAGAAAAAAACTGTATGAATCTCCTGTTTGCTGATTATTCTTTTATCTGAATATAACAATTATTAGACTAATAACTGATTTTATTAAATAAACTTGAAAAAATTTAAATAAGGTTATTTTAATTTCTAGCTTACTTGTTGCTACCTGAAAATACTTTTGTTTTGTTTCATTTTTTAATAATTCCATCAATTTCCATTTTTTATCTTCCAACAATCATTCAACAATTTGTAACAGGCAGGCATAATAAAAATGAAAATAAGTTGGTTTTTTAAAGATTTTTTCAAAATTTGTAAAGCAAAATCTGTTTGTTGTCTACTTGCTAATTATAATTGTTATAAACTGTATTATATACAGTTTTATAATATTATAATTATTATAATATTATTTAAAATGTTACAATCTTAGAAATATTATATTTGTTTTAAAATATCTTATTCCTAAACTAATAATTTTCAGAATTAACAGTTTTAATTTTTTCAGACTAAATTTAATGATTTTTGTGGGACAAGAATTAAATTTATAATTTAATTAAATTATACTTTTTATTATATTTAATATATCTTGCATCTACTGTTGCAAAATAAACATTTTGTTAAATGTTAATTATATTATTCATAGACTTTCGATTATAACAGTATATTGTAAAAAAATTCTGATTTATAATGGAGAATGCTCCTTGAAGGACTTAACTTGTGAACATTATTTTTAATCTGTTTTGGTGAAAGGGTGCATTTACTGAATGGAAAATATAGCTTGAAGAATTACATTTCATTATTTTTTATATAAGATCTAATGTTCTTTACTTGAAATTTTGTTTTTCTCTTATTTTCAGTCAATGATTCCTTTCTACTTTAGTTCAGTACCAGCCGGTACTTCACTAAAAACATTATTCCATTTGGTCCAAATATTCAAAACAGGTATGGTTAAGTTATAATTTTTATTTGCTTCAATGAAATTTTTGATAAAAAAATAATATGATCAATGAAAATTGTAGAAAAAAGAATTAAAACCAAAATTCTTAAGTGCATTTCCCTATACCATCTTCCTTCTTATTTCATTGAAAAAAAGTTAATGATTAACAAAATTTGCCTATGAATGCATGGAAATAGTTTAAAATTGGAATTCATCATCGGTAGTAAAATATTATATAAAGTAATGTATTATCACATGTAATTACTGATAGTTATCATGACTGAATTAGATATTGATTTTAATGAAGTTATTGAAACAGGAGTGCCAGTTTATATAATTCATCATGTTCAAAATTAATCTGATTCATATGTGAATGTTTATATATTTGAGTATAATATTTTTTCTAAATAATTCACCTTATTATTATTTATTTATAATATTTTCAGATTATTCTCTACTATTTGTTACTGTATGTCTGAGTGTATTGAGGTGAACAGTAACATTTGAAAATTTATTTCTTTTATTTTCTTATGTCCTTGAATGTTCTAAAAATTTTTATTGTAGTTGTAACATATTTACACAGTTGTAATATACTACACACAGTTTGTCTGTAAAATAATGGTGGGATTTTAAAATATCTATTTTTTAATCGTACTTACTGAAAGCGATTTCATTTCTTTCTTTCCAATCCAATTTATTTACTTCCATAAATATTGTAATACAAACTCAACTTAACAAATATGGACAACTTACATAAAAATGAATAAAAGTGTACAATGAATTTTTTAAATTAAAAATATTACTTTTCTATATCACATTCAAAAACAAAACAAAACAAAAAAATTAAAACTTTGAAGGTTTAATTAGTATGTACCTCATTAAAATACTGTGTAGAGGCATCATCAGAAAGAGAAAAAGTGCAAACTACACACAGATGCTCACCAAAATTTATAAGAATGAAAGATCTAGTAAACAAAAATTAATAAAAATGTATGCTAGAAGTGTCAAAACAGGGTAATATTAGTTACAATTTAAAAGAAAACAATCTTAAAAATTTAAGTAAAGATTAATAATGATAGCTAAATACTTCTTAAATCACATCTGAGCAGTACACCTTGAAAAATACAACAAAAGAAGAAAAATCAAACGCATAATGTACTATGAAGTTGAAAAGAATATTTCAACTCATTTTGGTCTGCACTGACATGATTCAGTGTTCTCAGTCTTCTTGAAAAAACATTACAGTTACTCTTTGTTTGACTACCTCTGATATAAAAGATCCTCAGAACTCTATAAATAAAAGATATCTAAAAAGCAGTACTTTGAAAATCATAAAAAAAGGAAAGATCTTTTGTCATCCTAATTTACACAATTAATCCTATAAATTCCTTTTGAAAATTAACAATAGGATTAATGTTTGAGAAGTGCATCCCGCCGAAATTCCATATTGGAGTTGAAAATGAACGACTGAAAAATATACTATTCTTAAAATATGTTCGGGGAAATACATTCCTTAAAAAATAAAAATTCCTCAGTACTAATAAATAAATATTTACACTCTCAATTTGAAAATCCCAGGGACATTTCTTATCAGTAAACAAACCTAAGAATTTAATATTGTCAATATGCTCGATTGACATACAATTTGTGTACCTACTATCTTCAGGTAGAAGAAAGGTTACACATTTAAAATTCAACATACAAAGACCACTGGAAGGTTCTCTAAAATTAAACTGCATTAATATGGCTTTACTACCGAGTGATCTTCTGTTAAAAGTAAACCATATTTTTAATAAATAAAAATCTTGTTGTGCATTGTTTTTCAGGGCGTGCAAATTTTTTGACTTGTAGCGTAGTGCATTATCATCTACATAGCTAATAAATTCTTAAACAATTCAAAACAAAAACAACTTATATAAACCAAAAATAAAATAGGTTCAAAAACTGAGTGTGAGAGACATCATAGGTTACTAGTTTAGACCAACAAAGTTCAATTACTGTTTACCATTTTGAATACAAAGAATGAAAGAGCAAGTCAGAAAGTCTTTTTAATATGTTTACTTATAATGACTTCCATTTTTCCTTGTATCACAGGGATTAATGTACAATTAATTGTTTCAATTCAGACATCTGAATGGAAATCCAGCTCTTAGGGCATATACAATGAAATGTGTCAATTGTGACTGATTTAACAATCACTATGATTCCTGAATTTAAGTGTACAACTATAATTTATTTAAACATTGTTTCATGTTACTTCAGAAAAAAGTATAAAATCTGGCGATCATAGTGGCCATACTCCTTTATTCCTTTCTATCTTTATACTCCTCTCTATCTATCACTGTTGAAAACATCATATTGTGAACAATGTTATTATAATGCAGAAGAGCACTATCTAGTTGATTTATGACATTTTCACTTATAATTTGCTGCACTGAATAATTTCAACTACTTCCAGAAAGTCGTAAGAGGTGGTAATAGGTTAAAAAACATTCTGTCAGTTTCCTTATGTGTTGATCTCAATAATGAATATTATTTTTATATTATTGTTTTTCATTGAAAGCACTATAATATTTACTTCAAACTATATTTGGATTTAGGAAGCCAAACGATGTACTAAACCTTCTTAACTGAGTAGTGTGATGTGTTGTGTCACTGTCTTGGATCCAAAACCTACTGCAGGTCAAAATGATTAAAATTTTACTCTAATGCTGTGACAGTATCATAGCTTTACTAAATTTTGGCTGAGTATTCCAGGACAGACATATTTTAGTGTAATGGTAAATGCACAGAAATTTTAGATAAGGTAAATTAAATACACATATTCATCAGTTTTTACATTAACTTATAAACTTTATACACAGTTTTGTTTACGTAAAAAAATATATGGTGGAATAAATACTTTCACCATTACTATACACCTATTCATATATATTTACAGGAAAATTTCAACAGTATGACTATGGTCCACTTGAAAATATAAAAAAATATGGAGAAATCACACCACCCACTTATCCACTTCTAAATTTTGATTCACAAGTGGCATTAATTTATGGAAATAATGATGGTTTACTAAACAGAGAAGTAAGTATTTTGTTTCTTATGTATGCGTATAAAATATATAATTAAATTTGTGTTTATGTTAATATAAATAGTTTATTGTTGTTTTCATCAGTGGTAAGGTATTAAGGTATAATGACTATTAACAAAAAATGTTTTGAGCATTAAATATTTGAAATTGCAAAAATTCCTTTTTTCATTTTAGGGACTCCCATATTCAAGGGGAAGCATTAGAGTAAAATTAATTAAATAATCCTTAAGTGGTGATAGTAAATTAAAAAAAATACATTTTTAGAATTGCTTAAAAAGATGCAGCCATAATTCTAAATAAACAAATTTGTAATTTTTTGTGGAAGGGGTGAAAATTTTTGGATAGTTTTTTTCCAAGAAATACTAACGAGTAAGGGCTATTAAAGAATTATGATTTTTACATTTTAAATGGAATAGGTGACTTGCAAGATGAATTTAAATTTAAAATAAATTTAAACAATTAATTTTTGTTGCTACAGAATTCTGGAGTAGGATGGGCAAAAATATTTTACAGTGGTTTGAATGCCTATGATGTAGAAAATACAGATGCAAAGATATTCTTTGTATTTACATTAACTACTTTTCTGAAGCTAAAAAAATAAAACAAATATATATATATATATATATATATAGAGAGAGAGAGAGAGAGAGAGAGAGAGCCATTTTTGGGGGGGTTTGAATATTAAATAAAAATTTTTGGTAATTTGTGATCTTGATAAAAAATCTTCAACTTTTGTGAGAAAAATTTTTTGTTAGTGCCCCAGTAAAGATTTGAAATTTTATTTTGGCCATAACACCCCCACCCCTTTTTCCACTTTTTGCAAAAACTTAATACATTCTTTTCCCTCAAAGATAGTACCTGTCTACCAAGTTTGAAGAAAATTGGTCCATGGGTCCAGTTATAAGACCAAATACAAGCAAATATACAACATAATCATATGTATACACTATATGCATAAATGTTCATCTTACAAAATTAGATTTTTTTGAACTTGGAACCATTGGAATAAGAAATATTTTGCAAATTATTTACAGTTTATTTAAATCTATTTTTTTGTTAAACAATATTTTTTTTATATGGCTCCTTAAGGAAACCTAAAAAAGGCCAATCTTTTCAATTTTTCTTACCAATCTCGTATATACTTTCCCATTATTGCTATATCAGAATGTATCACATGTAAAGTAATACATGAGGAAAAGTTATTTTAAAATTCAATTATCATGATTTATTTAACATTAATAATTTGCAGGATAATTTGATCATTTTTTAATAGACTGTAGTGGCTTATTTATTTTTCTATAATAAATACAATGTCAAATTTTATAATGTCTCGTAAATAGAAAAATGTTCATATTTGCTATTAGCAGTAATAGCTTTGTTTAAAAAAAAATCTCTAATAGAATTTATCAATTTTTTTTTAAAGATTCTGAATGAAAATCCTCTTCAAAACACTTGTTTAAATAGATATTGATAAAAAAGTGATATTTTGATTTTCCTCAACTGAAAATTATATTAATTTTAATTATTTTTTTAAATTATTAATTATAGTGTTGTGGAATCATTGTTTGCTAGTAGTTCTGACAAGGTTTCACACTAGTATTTATTATAACTCTATATCAGTATGTAATAAAAATATTTAAGAATGCAGTCACTGCATGACGTTATTTGACACCAATTTTGGCAAATAACATTTACCATAACCTTTATGTAACTATTACCTCGGTTAGATAACATAACAGTACTACTGGACGCATGGGTAACATAAAATACTTCTTGTTCTGATTGGGAATTTAGAAAAGGTGAAAGCTTTGAAAAATTTTAAATATTAATCCTCCTGAATTGTTTATTAGGTATGAGATACAGAATGAGATCTGGTGTAATAATTTCAGATCGGTTCCATAAAAGTATTACACCCTCTGTTAAGGTATATTTAACAGAGTTTACCTCCAAAAGCAGTTCAGTTATTGACAGTGCTCTTCGTTATTCAGAAATTATTAATTACAACGTTATAACTATGAAATATTTCCTTTTATGTTACATGATTTATCTGACCTATGGGTAAAGGCACTATGAAACTTTACAAAAACATGTACTATCAAAAATTATTAAAGAAAGTTATGATGAAGCTACTAAGGATATCATTAGGATTGTGAAAGAGGTAAACAATAAATGTGCATTCTGAATGGATACTGATGCACGGTTAACAGAAGTGATGTTATATAAAACACTGAAAAAAATGTTGGCCTAATGTTTAGATGTGATGTTGAAGAAAGAGAAACTGAAGAATGCAACTATCATAAAGTTATAAAGATAATATTGTATTTGTTTACACAATTAGCAAATGAATTAGAATACCCGGTTGAAGAACATAACAATGTGTTGAAGATACAAGTATGCTTGAATTATTAATTGTGTATTTAGCATAATAAGGTTTACTACATAACCAAATAATTAATGATGAAATGGCTTTGAGATTGCTCCTCACAGAAGTGTTTTTTAAACCTCAAATAAAAAAAAATATATTGCAATTTTTAAATAGTTGTAACTGATAACATTATCTTTTGTTCTATACTTGCATTTCCATGTTACAAACTAATATATTAGTAATATTGCACTTTGTATTAATGAAATTGTTTATTTATTTGAAAAAAAACTTTTGTATAAAAAGAATCTATATTTTTTCTAATGTATTATCACGTGTTCGCGGCTCCATCAGAATATAGAGAGATTGACAATTGAAAATTGAAAGTGTTTATATAATTACAATTTAGTAGTAATAATACAATTACAACTAGTAAAAAAAAAGTATATAATCACAACCACAATAATAATCAGGATAATAGTAGTAGTTGCAGTTGCAGTAGTAGTAGTAGTAGTAGTAGTAGTAGTAGTAGTAGTAGTAGTAGTAGTAGCGGTGCTAATAGTAGTAGTAGTAGTAGTAGTAGTAGCAGTAGCGGTGCTAGTAGTAGCAGTAGTAGTAGTAGTAGTAGTAGTGGTAAACAATGATTATTTGTGTTATTGACATTTAATATTATTATTGTTTACTGTTGCTTTATTGTTTACCACTACTAAATGTCACTAATAATAGTAAACAGTGATTACAAATCAGAATTTAAAGTAATCAGCAGGATTTATTCACAGGTAGATAAATAATGAAAACCAGAATTCAGTCCCATTGACAAGACATAACATGACCACCACTAGTCTTAACATGTTTAACTATTAGTCTTGAATTAAGAGCAATAATATAATAGATAAGACAAGTATAAAGTTGTTTTACTGCAAATACATTTGTTGTTCACAAATAAAACTACCCTAACAATTTATAAATGAAATTTAGTACATTATCTCTTTCACTTATAGTTCTGAAGTAACCCACTGAATCATTTCTTGTGACATTACCTTAATTGCACTGACTTAGTTTACTTTGAAATTCGCTCCTTCACTCACCTCCTTAACTCTTCTCACAAGACAGCATGTGTTTATTGCGTTTCAGTGAGCAGTTTTACAAAAGATGATCGTTACAGCGAACCTGTTATCTCTACTAAAAGGATTTCTTTTAGCCCCTTTCTAGATTCCTCCTATTATTATATTTTCTATTACTTTCTTCTTAATTGGCAGGAATCCATTACTCAGGTCCGCTATACTGGTTTTGTTACAGTATTTTTATAAATTCAGAGAGACGGGCTTCAGTAAGTAAGAAAACATTAAGAAAAAGAATTAAAATAGATTTTAATAAATCATTTAATAAATCAACAGGTATGAAATTTAATATGAATAGGTAAATTTAATCACTGACACGTTATTTTGAAAAAAATTTGGATTTGGAGTAAAAAAAAGAAAAAGAAAAATGTCTACGTGAAAGAAAAGCAGGTAATTATAACTAGATGTCAGCTTGTAATTTTGAGCTTAAACAAGTAACTTATTAATGACTGACCTTAATGAGAGATTTGGTTGTTGAATTTTTTTTGTTAATTTTCCAAAAAAAGTAAATAAAAATAAGATTTCTAGAATAGAAAATCCAATTACGAATAAAAAAAAATTGCTCTTGTAAGTTAAAAATTAATTGTGAATGTCATTTCCAAAAAGAAATGTTAATTTAAAAAAGGCACAAAAATAGAATAATTATAGTTTTGACTTGAAGTCAGAATTAAAAGTAACAAATTCAGAAGCCAAAAACTAAAAAGAAATGAAACTAAAAATAAGCAGCTACTTCCAATTCATTAACCCCTAAAGTTGATGCTAACTTAAAAAATTCAAAATAAAGAAATTATTTTTTAAATTTTAGTGATGTTTTCTGTCGGTTTTATTATGTATCTTAATTTAAATTTCAATGGTGTCTTTATGAAAAATGACTTGTAAGAAATTCAATAGGGAGTTACCTCTTCTCTACAAAAAGTAGGAAAACAAACGTACAGAAATGACATAAAAAGAACACTATTGAATGTGAGCTAAGGCTATTTGAAGTACAGTTATGGTGTATTGTTCTTTCCCATAGTTTTTAAAATTAATTTTTAGATTTTTTCATGGAAATATTACAAAATAATGGGACTATTAGAGGAACTTCTTGTACATAATAAAAAGTAAATCATTGAAATCTGTTCATTTAGTGAAGAATAAGATATGCAGGTACATAATAAAAGAAGATTGAGTTGAAACCCCCTCCTTTAATTGAATCGATTAAAAATATGGTTAATCAGAAGAAGATTAAAATAAAATTTTGGGTTCTTTTGCCTGCAAGTGTGACCTGTAAAATTAGCTATTTCCTACCACAACCTTTGGTGAGCAGAGTGAAAGTATTATTTATAAAGCTGAAAAACCCTCCATATTGGTGGGCTTGACATCTAACAGTATATTTTATGAAAAAAAAAACAATGGGAAACTTCTTCAATCCATACTTTAGTAAGCATTATATGAATTGGCTAGTTCTTCTTAGGATGATTATCATTTGCGCCTGTCTTGCATAAAGTTGTCTAGAACTATTATGGTTATAAGAACTAACACAACAGAATCCTTTAGAGGTTGTATATCAATTCATGATTTAAAAAGAATATAGGTATAATTTTCAATTTCATGAGAATATTCATCAGTTATCCTATTCAAATAAAATTAGAGATAATCCTAATTATTTTATTAAAGTGAAATTTTATTTTGAATTAAATTCCACAAAATTTGTCTGTGCTATTGTTACTGTATGAATCTACTGCTACTGCTATTGTTTACTGTATGAATCTTCTACCAGGAAGACATAATCTATGAAGATCGTAAGAATATTAGTGACCAGGAGGCTTCTTTCAGATTTTGAGAAACTACTGTCCGCATTATATCCAGTGGTTAGGTATCAAGAAATTAAGGTACAAAAATTTAGGTCTTGGAATATGACTTTTACATCTAGTTTATAAAAAAAATGATAAAAATAATCCTATTTATAATTTCTGTTTTACTTAAATCTATTATCTCAGGTGTATGTCCAACCAATGTGTCACTTTATTATTTTTTTATGACATATTTTGCATTTATTGATTTTATACATTTGAGGATAATTTTTTTTTCAGAGTGTAGGTAAGCTAGAAAGGAATTTACGTGGCATTAGAATGGTTTATGAGGTTGATGATCCAAGATTTTCTCACCTTGATTTCATGTTTGGGAATAATGCTAAAAGACTAGTGTACGATAAAATACTTGAACTGATCTACATCACAGAAAAATATAATAAATCTTAATAATATAAAATAAATTCTTACAGTAATAATTAAACCTGTATTTATTATAGGTTTATATACCTGCAAATTACATACCAAAGTTTGTATAATTGTTAATTATAAATAAATTATTTTGAAGTCAAAATTTTCTTGAACTAAATAATACCTTTAATAATGTCAATCTTTTATTAATCTCAGTAATTCAGTGAACGGATGTTTGTTTGTTTAGTCGCTATTCTTGGAAGAAGTGTTAAGTTTATAAACTGATTCAAGGCATAGAAATAAAAAAGGAGTTCATATTAATATATAATGCCTTGCTTTGTTGTCTGTTGGTCTGTCTTTTTCTGTTTGCTGAATAGAAATTTTAACTACGTAATAAAAAAAAGAAATAAGTATTTAATAGACTATAAATACAGTATAAAAAGTTGGTATTTATGCATAATCAGAGTTTAAATTGAAGGCGCTTTTAAGTTTTTAATCACTGATAACTTGCTTGTTCTCAGTTGTATAAAATTATGTTTAATTTGAATAAAATGTGAAAAATTAAATTTTTGTTGTTAAAAACTACACTGTGTTTGATAAATTGTTAGAAATGTTGTACTGTGGTATTTAATGTATTTATAGTAAATGCAGTATTACTAATCTGCGTTATATTCAAGCACATCTCTGCACGTCATTTCGATGTGCAACTATTTAATAATAATTATTTAATCATTTACCTGATTAACAGAATTTATTTTGATGTAATTATCTGTATAATTGTTCTTGTAAACATGCCTAATAGTTTAGAAGATACACAAGCGGGATTAACGATATTGAAAGGTAAACTTAGAGTTGTTAAATCATCACTATTAGGATTCAAACTTACTCGGATTAATGACGGCTATTCATTAAAAATTAAGTTAAGGAATTTTTGAACGGTAGAATTATTATGTTTAACGATTTCGTTTATTCTAGAAGTGATCTGCCTGATAATCAAATATTGCATTATCTTTAATCTTCATTAACCGATAGAGCATTTGACATAATAAAAAATTTACCAATCGCAAATTAGAATTATCTAGTGGCAATAAATTTATCTAAAAAAATAGATTTAATAACTTACTAACAGCCATTCATCAAATAGAGAATATTCTTAAGATCATTTCAGGGAGTCTTTGAAAATGCACCTGATAAATCGATTTTAAAACCATGTCTTGCTCATCGTCTAGCAGCGCATATAAATTTATCGTTACTGCAGTGAGTTCGGAAAGTCGCATGTTGTATGCTTTAAAATTATGTGATGCATTCTGTTCTTTCGGTATTAGTTGGTTGCCCTATGGGCTTGTTGGGCGTTGCTTAGTAATAAACCAAGACGTCAGTTCACTTGTGAACGTGCTTCGTTTCTTTTATAGGAATCAACAGTTGGGAGAAATGTAATGGTTCTTCCGGTAGTGGAATATATTTTTCTCATTGAACACGTCTTTTGTGAAGGTGACAAGTGTACTGATTTTTGTAAAACTTGTGAAATTTTCAGAAGTTTTCAAATACTTCTGTTACTCACTGCAATGCAGTTCGAACTCTTATCGAAGAATTTCGGGCAACAGGCTCTGTTGAAGACGCTGATCAAAGTGGAAGATCACCTAAACTAAACGAACAGAAGTTGCTTGATATTTTGGATTTTTTGGTCGAAAATACATCAAAGTCAATGCGTAAGTTAGCACAACAGCAAGATATCAAACTTGCTACTGTATATAAAGCTGTAAGAAAAGAACTGAAACTTTTCCCTTAAAAGTAATGTTTGATCAAGAACTGAAACCTATAAATCATACCAAAAGACTAAATTACTGTCACTGGTTGAAATGTTTTATTGACCAAATTTCCGTAGGTATGCTCAACATTACGTTTTTACAGATGAAGTATGGTTTCATGTGGGACGATATATTTCACAAAATACACAACTGTGGTCAACAACTAACCTCCATAGATTACATTAAACGAAAATTGAGAAAGGTCGGTGTGAGTAGAACCCATATTGTGGGTCCAATCATCTTTGAAAATACAGTTAATCGTGATCATATTATGCAGTTTCAACAAACTTCATCGGTTAGTTAACAGAATTTGAAATCAGTTACGGTTGGTTCCAACAAGATGACACCACAGTGCACATCCTTAACAGGTCAATGACTTTTTTTACGAAATATCTTTGGTGAACGAATTATTTCAAAGGGTTTGTGGCCTGCACTATCGCCCGATATGATTCATCCAGATTACTTTCTATGGGGGGGCAGCGAAACAACCAGCATATTGTAACAGACTACGCATGACTGACGAGATCCATTTAAAGATTCATCAGGCATGCATCATGTAAACAGTCACTCAGAATTCCAAGACATCATATTGGTTTACTGGCATTACTCCCTCCATCACAGGAGCTTCGTTCAGCTTGGGACAGACATAGGGAACACGGTTCTCAGTGTCGTCGATTCTACAGTCAGGGCACAAGCCCGACTCAATCAAACCAAATCTAGCCAAACTATCTCTAAACGCACCATCTCCTGAGAGGAATTGCGTTGAGTACCGATTGGGAGAGACCCAGCTAATTGCTCGCAAGTCCCTAAAATTATGAAATATACCATGCGTATATCGATCAGTAGAAGAATCGTTCCACTTAACCTGCCAAGAGTCAAACACCCGATTTATATGCATTAAAGAATCATTATCCTTGAAAATATTCTCGTTAAGATTGCTGTTTATTGTTAAAAAATTACTTTATATGAAATATTTTTGTCCTCCAAATCTGCGGACCTAAACTTACGTACATTGAAGAATCATTAACAATGAAAATGTTGTCTTTAAAATAGAGATCAAAGAAGTAGAAGTAAAGTAGAGATCAAAAAATTCTATTGCAATATCTATCTGAACCGACAAAAAACCAACTAATTTAATGAACGATTGACAGCTGCTATGAGGAATCCCCTGATGTCATTGACAGTGTATAGTATCTTATAATATAATAAAAAATCATTGAAAAATGATGTTTGCACCCCGCTTTTGCTGAAAGCAATGATGACCGATTGATGCAGAACCTCATTATAAATTTTCAGTGTTAACCGAGTAGCTGTTAGATTATAAAAACCAACAATGATTATGAAGTTTGAACCGTAAATAACGATCATTGTGTACATTAAATAATAATCAATGATATAACACTCATATCGCTGAAAGTAATGATGACCTGCATTATCATCATAAATTTAAAATTATTCACTGTGTTTTCAGTTAAAACATATGTTTTACTATGAATTTTTCAGTAAATCTACTGTTTCAACATGTGAACACACATTCATCATTGAAAGTAGCTATTCTTTAACGCATTCGAATAAATCCGTGAAAAGAGACCTTCAGGTTCAAACGTCATTTTATCTGTTGGTTATTTGTTGTAATTTTGGAGGCATCTCAAACCCGTGTTTTACTATAAATTTTGCAGTAAATCCACTCTTTCAGCTTGTATTAACACATGTTCATCCTAGAAAACATGACCTCAGGTTCAACCGTAAAATTTTTGTGAGGGGTCAAAGGTCATCATGACGTTTAAATATGAAGTTTTCATACTGTTATTAGTTATTGTTAATGTTAAAATAAAAAACCTTTCTTAGATTCATTCTTTTATCACGCGTTTCGGAACCACTCCATTGTCAGAAATTATTGTACTCTAGTCTGCACTATGTACTGCGTCTCTTCTGCACTTATGAGTACAATAAATTTTGGCAACGGAGTGATTCCAAAATACACCAATACGGGATAAAAAATAAAGCTAAGAAAGGTAAACAGTACTCAAAATAGAAACTAGTAGTTACAAACTTAATAAGGAATATATTTAAAACGTATTAAGTCATGTTTCAGGTTTAGAGTAATATTAGAATAAAAATTAATTTAGTTAAAAAGAGTATTTTATTATTATTTTTTATATTTTATTTAGAAAATTTCAGTTATGAAATCAATTCGTGTAGGTTAAGAAATAAAATATCAACTCGAATATTTTTACGGTTAACAACTCAAATAAATAATAAGTTGTCAATAACACATTATTAATTATAACACATTATAACACTAATAACACATTATTTTTATATTTTTTGTCATGTACAATAAGCGGTGGATGGATTTTAAAATTAATATAACAAGGGGCCTTTCTTTTTATGTTACTACAATGAAGCCACACAAATGTTTAAATAATCCCCACCGCTTAAAATACAATTTAAAACAGCTAGTAAGTAACCTTCAACACTATTGTTCTACGTATCTATTTTTCTCGAAAGTACTTAAATTATTAATAATACCATAGCGCGAATAGATATAAATTAATTAAAATTAATAATGATCGAAAAACATATTTTGTTCAAATTAAAAATTATAATAATCTTATTAACTGAAAAAAACAGTTTCTGCAATGCAACAGTAACGTTTCCGATGAGAACAATTGATATGAAGTCTGTAGTGAATTCTCTTGTAAGTGGAGATGCTTTTAACGTAAATAATTTATTAAATTTATCTGAAAAATACAGTAAAGATGCAGAAATAGATGGTATCGATTCAGATATTTACGTTTATGGAAAATATTTAAACACGGTAAGTATTTTACTAAATAATTTAAATTATTAGTCGTAATCATATATATATACGTTACTGATGTATGTATATATATATATATTATACACACACACCCACACACACACACACACACACACACACACACACACACACACACACACACACACACACGCTAGCGATAATATGTTTATAATTGATTTACAAGAAGTACGAATTAAACTTAAATAACTAAGTTACATGAATTAACATTCAGAAAATAGTTCTGGAGGAAGATTTAATAAGCAAAATTAGTTTTTGCTACACACACACACACACACACACACACACACACACACACACACATATGTTTATAATTGATTTTAAATAACTAAGTTATATGAAGTGACATTCAGAAAATAGTTCCGGAGGAAGGGTCAGATTTAATAAGTGAAATTAGTTTTTAAATTGGAATATTGCTTTTTAATATTTTACAAAAATATATATTTTTTTACTAATACATCTCTGTAACTTTGACATAACTAATGATCGGGCCTTGACAGATATAAACGAGAGTAGGAGTTTGATTAAGACAATACAACAAAGAAAAGCTAATCGGATAGGTCACGACTTAAGACATAACTGCGTTCAAAAAGTAATAACTGAAGAAAAGAGTTTTGGTCGGGAAGGGAAGAGGAAGAAGGAAATGTTGGATGATTTAAAAGGAAGACAAGAATTTATAAGAAAAAATTTAAAAGAAAAAGCTCAGGACAGACTATCATGGAAATACTGCTTTTTAATATTTGTCAACAGACGTTTCCAATAAAGAAGAAGAACTTCATCGTATCGTAAAAAAAAAATGTTATATTTTCACCGATTAGTTTTAACACGACTATACACAAAATTGTATTTTTTAAACAAAACCGAACTCAGTCTAAAGGAATAGAATTTTTTTATCGGTATAGTTTATAATTTTTCGATAAATCTTACTTTTTTAGGGGATTACTGATTTAAAAACCTACTGTAATATAAGATGTAATAACAATACTTACTATGAGTGTGCTATAATCATAATTTTAATTATATCCTAATGAAAAAAAAAAAAACGTATTATGAAATAAAGAAATCAAAAGTATATTCTGATGACAGGATTCTCCAGACGGGAATACAAATTACAAATTATTATTATTTTCAAACGATTATTTACAAAAAATAAACTTTAGGATAGAAACAAAAAATATATTCGTGAAAGTTTTCACTAATGTAAAAACACTATAAATACTGTATTTTCTTATAATATAAAAAAGTGTATATTAATTTGTTATTCTTCATAATAATATTTAAAATTAAATATCGTCAAACGATTTCGGAAATATTTATTTTTTTCGTGACCATTAGACTATATATTTTATTATGTATATATATATAATTGTACTTCCTTTAAACGCCTTCTACGAGAATAAGTAAATAAATCTTTAAAAATGATATACTTTTATAATGCTGATTATTTTGTTATATTTCTCCTTAAAGCGCTTTTACGGTCTACACTTCAACGATAACATACTAATAATACGTGAGTATTTTTTAAAAATATTAAAAGCCATATAAAAAGAACAAACGGTTAAACAATGAAAAATAGATTTAAGACTTAAAATTTTTACTTTAAAATCAAACATTTTAAACTGAATTTTACACAAAAATTATTATTGCCTTTTCTGTGTTCTTAACTATGTAACTTGTAATATTTTATAAAAAAAGTCTTTTATTATCGATAATATTATTATTTATACCGTTACACTGACGAAGTATTGTTCAGTACGAAAGCGCTTCAACAACAAATAGGAAACAAGTTACCGTTTTAAAGGTATATCTTTTGTTTCCTTACAAATTTGTTTCTTTTGTATTTTAGTAACTACTCTACATATATTGTTTGTGTATAACCGTTTGTGTATTTTCTACCGTAAATTTCTTTGCACGGTCGATATTAGACTATACTAGTATGCTGTTCTATACTAAGGAATTAAAATTCACTTTGCCGGTGAATTTAAATCATTTTTTTTTTTGAAGGGATGAAAAATACGAATTTTTCATCCCTTCAAGAAGAAAAAGCCAATTGATGAAAATAATATTACAATTGAAGACTAATAATTCCCTTCATTTTTATGTAACCTTACGGTGTTCTTAGCTTATTCCCCGATCATTTTCTGGCTTGTAAAACAAGTAAAAAAACTGTATTGAAATATACTATATATTTCCATAATAGTTTCTTCAAGTTATTGGTGCAAAATTTAGCCTTTTAAGAGAAACTATTTTATTACCAATATCTTTTTTTAATTATTTTATTCACAAACACATTGTTTTTAAAAACCTAAATTTTGCATGTAATAAGAAAAGACTAGTTATGGAAATATAATGCATACTCGTGTTTCAATAAATTTTTTTTTACTTGTTTTCAAGCCGGAAAATGATTGGGGAATAAACTAAGAACATCCTACGTAATTTTACATAAAAATGAAAGGAATTTTCACACACGCACACACACACACACACACGCACACACACACACACACACACACACACACACACACACACACACACACACACCCTTTTCAACAATATGTCATAAGTGGTACTTATTTTCATCGGTTCCAGAGTTATAGCCAAATAAAGTTTCAATTAATGAAATTTTTAGATCTTTGGGGAAGGCACATCAGTTCGAATCAGACTTCATCTCCAAATAATATTGATTTATAATAATATATTGATTAATATTGATAAGTATTGATTTATACTATTTATTATATAAATAAATTAAATTTATAACATTTTTTATTTATTATTAATTACATTATCTTAACTTCTCATCGCAAAATTTTTTTACGATGAATAATAATTCAATAATTAAAAAAAATAAGAAAATATGAGAAGCTTTTAATAAAATAAAATTTTATGTACTTTTCATTTTAAAAAAATGTGTAATGTAATTTAATAGGCGTACAAGGAAGTCATGTGTTGTCCACATCAGATTTTTTTCCATGATCATTATCTGGTCTCTCATCAGATGTCAAAATCGTACAAAGATATCTATATTCTTAAACAGTCTTTATCACCTCATTCTCTGTACTAATCTCCTTTTTGTAAATAAAAACCTTTTTAACCGAGTTCATAAAAGGAAGTTATGTATTCGACCCGTATATTTCTCTATATTTGTTCGCGCATAACCTTTTTTTCTATATTTCCGATTGAAATAAATCTTGCTGCTCTTCACAGTGGTATCAGGATGTTGGAAAAAGCTTTTAAACATAAAGCGATTTCAAAAAAGAGGTTATGTATTCGACCCGTATATATTTCTTTTGTTTGTTTGAGCATACTTATTTTCCTATTAATCCGATTGAAAGCATTTGGATGTAACTGAACGGTGTTCAAGTCCAGAATATCTTGACTCTAAACTAAAGAAACAAGTATTTGATCAATATGTCCTGCCGGTACATTCTTATGTTACATTAAGATCATCACAAAAAGAACTGGAAAGACGTATGCCGGGAGTGACTAGACTAGATAGAAAGAACAGCAGTCAGTGTTAAATCTACTACAAAAATAACAGATGTGTTGTTATTTTTAATATATAAAACATCTAATGTGGCAGTTGGCAAGGCACATTGCAAGAAGAAAGGATTGCCGTTGGACGGCTTTGGTGCTGAACTGGTCTCCGAGGTATCTGATTCGGCCAAGAGAAAGACCCACAAATCGATAAAATAAAAAAATCAAAGGGAACGCCGGAATCAACTGGAAGGGGAGGGCTCGAGACAGAGAGGCATGGAGGAGAATGCAGGCAAAAACCCTGGAAAAAGTGGTGGTCCTCTGACATTAGCGTGCTGCGTACAAGAGTTAGGTCCGCTAGAAGAAGATACCAGCGTCGCCCCGTAACGGAGATTATCGTTGATGACGTGCGCGCTGAGGGTACGCGGATCTACCGGTGCGCCCGTAATGAGTACGTTCATGCCATCAAAGAAGCCAAACTCAAGTTTTGGCAAGACTCCATGCACGAGTTGCAGCGCAACCCCTGGCAGCTCGTGAAGTCATGTTACCTGCTAAAGCCATTGCACGTGCTTTTCAGTGTTCGATGCGGGTTTGGTGGTCGTGACCACACTTTAACATCTGTGGCGACTTACCAGGCGTTCTTGGATACTCTTTTTCCAGATGTTCCGGAGGGTGAGGCAAAAGTCGGCGTTAGGGCGGATGAGACACCATTTCTTGACGTACAGACTGTCGATCCCGCAGATATAGACCGTTTGATTTCGCAAATGGCACTGATAAAGACACCGGGGATTGGCCAACTTGACCCGGATAATTTCTATCATCTGCTGCCTGTCATAAGACAGCCGCTTGGCAGACTGTTCTCGGGGTGCCTAAGCTGAGGTTGCTTTCAAACTTGTTGGAAGGTGGCTTTGGTAAGGGTGCTCTTAAAATCTGCAAAGGATCCGAGTGAGGTCAGCAGTTATCGACCCATTAGCCTCTTGCCGGTAATCGGCAAGTGTGGAACTGCTCTGGGAAAACATCGATATGAACTCACTTCTAATCGAGTCTAACACGTCTTCATGAACGGGGTTGTCACGGATGATTGCATCTTAAATTTTTTTGCCAAGGTGGAAAGCGCCGACTGTAAATATGTTTTGGCAATTTTTATTGACATAGAGTCGGAATTTCCTTACTTGTGTTGGAGTTCTGTCCTCTATGATTTGCAACGGCGCAACGTTAACGTAGTCCTGCAGGCCGTAGTACGTGAGTACTTGTCTGATCACACAGCTCTGTTTAAGGATGCGCACCTAGTTGTGGAAACGTCCATCACTAGGGAAACCCACAGGGTCCGTTCTCGGTTCCTTGCTGTGGAACCTGGTATTCGACGGATTTTTGGGACTGACATTCCCGGAAAGGGTCACGGACCAGGCTTTCGCCGATGACTGTCTCCTGTTAGTTCGTGGTAACTCACGACCGCAGCTAGATGACAGAGTGCAGGCAGCTTTATCAACCGCGGAATGCTGGATGGACGTTCAAAATTTAAAGATTTCTGTGCCCAAGACGAAGTTTATGCTTCTCAAGGGTGCAGACAAATTATCGTACAGTCGAAACCCCCACATTAACTATAAAGGCTGTGCAATCAGCCGAGTGAGAGTTCATAACTACCTAGGTGTTTTGTTTGCTGAGAAATTGCTGCTTAGCAACTACATTAGGCAAGTAGCGGACGTCGTCTCTGTGATTCACAACCTTAGGAGGTTTGCTCGGAAGGATTACGGGTTGTCGGGTCGTTATTTTTACATGGTGTACCAAGGTGTCGTCGAAAGTATGCTCTCTTATACTGTGTCCGTTTGGGCGCATAAGTTGGATATGAATAAAGCACTTATTCAAAATTATGGAGTGCCCAGCGGAGTGCCGTAATTGTATGCACTGATATTTTTAAAACAACCTTTTACGAGGTTACCATCGTATTGGGAAAGGCTCTCCCAATCGATTCAGTGGTGAAAGTTCGGGCGGCCATGTGGAAATTGCGAAGAGGCAGTGAGTTCGAGGTATTGGGATACGGTTTCGAGCCGTACCTTTACTGGAGCGGAACGGTGATCACAATGCACCGGTTCTAAATTTCGTTCAGTTACCCATCTCCCGCCTGCAGAGGAGGCTTTACAGACTCACGATGGAAGCATGGCAGCCAGAATGGGACGCCACGACTAAGGGAATATCCACGACTAAGGGAATATTGTGAAGTATCCATAACAATTGTTTCGCCAGTCAATATGTCGCAAGGTGCGGGCGGAAAGACGTTTGGGCGGGTTCAGGATAATATCTGGTCAGGGTTCCCCCAGTTTGCCACCTCCCACAGATTTAACCCGGGCCAGTGAGTCAGGTACTGCTTGACACACTATACTGACATCCCAGGGCTCCCATATGCATATTCGCGGAACATTCCCTGCTAAGGACCGAAATGACTGACTCACACTGGGCGGCGCAAGACTTCGACAGGCAAGCTCACAGCAACCCACCATCAACCCGACTTCACAACCAGGAAGAGAAATGTGAGCACTCCCCGTCCGCCCAGGATCAGCAAAATCAGATATCTCCCGCCAGCGCAGTAAAAGGCGAAACTGAAAAGCACAATCGCAACCAATTCGAACAACGTATCTCCAATTCCTTACTTCACAGCAAGCACTGAGCAAAACCACAACCCCGTTGGCCGAGGTACCGAAGAACAGTATCGTTGCCTGCCCCGGACGTGTGTATAGAAGTTTTTGCACGGACGTGGAGTTGGGTTTGACTAGAACATTATTAGTACCCACCGGGTTGGTCTAGTGGTGAACATGTCTTCCCAAATCAGCTGATTTGGATGTCGAGAGTTCCAGCGTTCAAGTCCTAGTAAAGGCAGTTACTTTTACACGGATTTGAATACTAGATCGTGGATACCGGTGTTACTTGGTGGTCGGGTTTCAATTAACCACACATCTCAGGAATGGTTGAACTGTGACTGTACAAGACTACACTTTATTTACAGTCATACATATGATCCTCATTCATCCTCTGAAGTAATACCTGAACGGTAATTCAGGAGTACTAAACAGGAAAACAGGAAAAAAGAACATTATTAGTATTAATATTATTATTTAAAAATCAAGCAAATTAATTATGAAATAAAAAGAAACAAACAATTGTGGAAATCGACTTTAGATAACAATTTAATAGGGTAAACTGGAAGTCTGATATTATTTAACAAGGTGGTAGAGGACATCAAGAATAGCAATATTTATCTCATGTAAAAATGAATAATTCGTTGAAATATTGCCTTGTATGGAAACATTTTAATTAAATTTCTCATTTGAATATAACATTTTTTTAGTGATAATAGAAAAAAATTAAATGTGAAATGAGCAGTTTCAAAATTTTGTGCTGTTTTTACGTACCAATTTTGCTATCCACTTTAACAGTTTCATCCATCTCAGCTGTTTATCAAGAGATAACAACTGAGGTACCATTTTATTCAAAATAAAAGGCTTAACATTTAAAAAATAATAATTGTATAAAAACTATTATTTATGGAGCTATTATAATTATTGCAAAATTGAAATGGGTGATAAAGGGAAGGAGGCGACTAGGACATTTTTCAAATTTGAAAATATGTAATATCTGTGTGTTGTCAAATATAAGTGCCAAATTTTAAGATTTTTGTCAACGGCTTTTCGAAATATGATGTAAAATCTGGTTAGAAAAAGTGTGGAATATCCACCACCCTAAATCTGACTGACACAAAACTTTGGAATTTCAAATAAAATAATATGTACTTTCATAATTCTCAAGCTCAATTTTCTATGACCTCTATAAAAATAAATTCTAATAAAAAAATATACAAAGTTGTAAATATTAATATTTGCATAATTATACTTATTTAGAAAAAAAAAGATTGATATGTATGAAAAAAAATATTATTCTGTAAATTTCAAAC
This sequence comes from Lycorma delicatula, assembly GCF_047948215.1. Taxonomy (NCBI): domain Eukaryota; kingdom Metazoa; phylum Arthropoda; class Insecta; order Hemiptera; family Fulgoridae; genus Lycorma; species Lycorma delicatula. The sequence continues at coordinate 122,919,109 of NC_134462.1, forward strand.
ATACAATATACATTGTGTCATCCTCTATGGCAGAGGGGAAGCGCTTCTGCATTTCATTTAGATGGTTCTGGATGTGAAACATGGTCAGGACTGATATACTTTATAAGCGGAAAAATTCATATAATAATAAAATGTGGGATTCAGACATTAGCATTGACTAATAAATAAATAAAAAACGGTTTTTTATTTCAGATATAAAATTACTATTTTTTTATCTAATAATGTTCCAGTCAGAACTAATTGTAAAATGGGGTTACATAGCTGAGGAATACAAAGTTACAACTGAAGATGGTTACATATTATTATTAACAAGAATAGTTAGTGGAAAATCAGGGCCGTGTCGTCCTGTCTTACTTTTACATGGATTTATGTCAGCATCTGACCAATGGCTTTTACCTGGACGCAGTGAGAGTTTAGGTAAATGTTATTTAACAATAAATTAATTCTGTAACATTACAGAATATTACAGAATTTTTTTTCTAATAAAATTAATTAATTGTGTTGTGTGCTGATATATAATGTATATGCAACTCCTTGCAAACTCCAACAAAACCTAATGACATGAAATTCTGTATAAAAATTAACATTAAACAAACAGGTTTTTCAAAAGATACATTACTCTTAAAATGTGAGGATATAACCTTATACCTGATAAATATTACAAAACTCCATTCATCAGATAGCAAAAAGATTAACTTTTCATGGTAGTATAAATAACCTTGACACACAATAGTATCATCCCAACAGCCTTTGTTTTATGTTGTGTCAACGCATATATGAGTACATGTGATCAGTAAAAAGTCAATTTCTCCTAAATAATAATTAAATTCTGTAATAGGTGGAATTATGGTTTAGTGACAATTGCTGTTGAATAACTGTCAAGTTCATTTTTGTACCTGTATTGAGAATAATGGTGTGTAAGTCAACAGAAGAAGAATAAGTTTTTAGGCTTCAATGTTATTACTGGGCAAACTGGCCTTTAGGTTACCTAATAACTTGTTTCACCCGCTGAGCTACATAAACCATCAAAATGTTTGAACATGCAGCAGTGAAACGAGTACAATTTTCATGAACAAACCAAATAGGTGTTTGGTATGGGATCTTTTGTCACTATGTAATAGGTCTTTTATTTTCTGATAAAATTGTAGAAGAGTAAATTATCGACTTAATTTAGCATTTAATTGCACTGTTAGAAGAAGATAAATGAGTGTTTTGGCTTCAGCAAAATCATGCGCTACCTGTCCATGAAACAATAGCTATTTTCAAGCATTTTTATGTTGTACTTGATCTTTCATCAAATTTTAAGCTCATTAAGATCTTTTGAACTTGTAACACAAGATTCTTCCTTTATGCATGTTTAAATAGTGTTACTTTCGGATCATTAGAATAGCCCTATTATTTATTATTATATATATTTTAGCTTATATTTTATTTTATAAAAAAAAAACAATAAAAATTGAAATAAATTTGCTTGTAGCATTTATACTTGCTGATAATGGATATGATGTCTGGCTTGGAGATCAACGAGGAAATGTTAATTCACAAGCGCATAATAAATATGATGTAGACAGTAAAATATTTTGGGATTTCAGGTAATATATTAACTTATAACATTTAATCTTACAATAATCTTAATAAAAGTAAACAAGAGTAATTATATGATTTCAACATTTATTTAATTTATAATTCAAAAAAATATCTTTATAAAGTTGGTATACTTCTTTAGGTGTGACCAGGTAGAATTTTACTTTCCCAGCAAATATAACTGAATTAGTATTTCCCCTTATAAAGGGGAAAATAGAGTGATCATGTTAAAATACAACCTATCATTTTTTTACAGACTTTATTTTTAGCGTCAAGTTAGTTCATCGAGACCAAATAAAATATGTGTGTATGTGTATGTATGTGCTTTTGGCCTCACATCTCAGAATTGATGAAACTGCATTTCTCCAAATTTGGGTCAAATATTTCCAGATATGGAGGATTGACCATATTAATCTTTTTCAAAATTAATTAAAGGAGTGAGGGGATGTGAAAACATCATTCCAATTTTTTTCAGACATATTAGAAAAACACTTTATTAATGTAAATTTGTTACTATCAACCCTCCCACCACCTCTAAAAGTTGAAATGTATGATTTTTGTTCTTTTACTCTATTTCCCTTCAGTTTATATACTTTTTAAAGATTTTTTGAAAGTTTATACTTCACGTATAGAGCTCTCAAGAAATGTCTAAAATGTTTTTAAGTTATAAGTTGCGAATGTAAATGTAGAATTAGTTTTTGAAAATTCTCGTTTTCTTATTTTAGCCTTTTTTGAAGGGTGTATTAGATTTACAGATCACTTTACTTAATCAAATTTTTTAAGTTTAACCTATAAACAATTTAAAAAAAAAATTTTCTTTATTTTTTTATTTCTAACTTCTAAGAAATATTGTTTCACCAATTGTTTTTTTTTCCAACTTGTATAATTTGTATTATTAATAGCTGGGAAAGTCCATACCACACACACACACACACACACACACACACACACACACACACACACACACACACACACACACACACACACACACACACACACACACACACACACACACACACACAAACACACACACACACACACACATACATACATACATACATACATACATACATACACACACACATACATACACACACACACACACACACATACACACACACACACATACACACATACACACATACACACATACACACATACACACATACACACATACACACATACACACATACACACATACACACATACACACATACACACATACACACATACACACATACACACATACACACATACACACATACACACACACACACACACACACACACACACACACACACACACACACACACACACACACACACACACACAAGGACCATAACCCTTTACAAATAAAAAAGATTAAGTTAAAAAGATATCCTTTACAGAATATATAGAGGAGGAAAATATATATATATTGCAGAATATATATCTCTCCAGAACTTTACATTCCATTTTGTTCCAATCATGATGTACTGATCTGTATAAGATATTTATTTACCTATTTTGATAATAAATTTGCTAATAATTGAGTGAAGTAGCAAACATTATATCAGTAAAAGAAATAAGGAGAAGAATACTTATTTATAAAGTGGCACAGTTTGTAACAAAAAATTACATGTTTAATGAAAAAAATACGACTGAAAATTTTTTTGAGTATTAAATTACCTCTAATATTTGATCATTTACTATATTTAAGAGAAACACTTTTAATAGTTATTTCAAAACAGTAATTGTTCTTTAACTGTAATCACTTAAAATTAATATGGCTGAAAAAGATCCCAGAAAAGCATTAAGCCAACCGTATGAAATACAGTGTCAGTAAGGTGTTGACATATTATTAGTATAATAATAATATTTTACTATTATAAAGTATTAGTATAAATAAATATTTTTTAGCTAATTTATGCTATTAGAATAGATTTTACTGAATATACAAAAATAATCAACATTTGTTATTATGTTACAGCTTCCATGAATTTGGAGTGTATGATTTACCAGCATTTATTGAAAAAATACTTGATATAACAAAAGTATCACAACTTTCATACATTGGATATAGCTTGGGTGCAAGTGAATTTCTAATAATGGGTTCAGAGAGACCAGAATATTTAGAAAAAGTAAAAGTTTCTATACTTTTGGCTCCATTTTTTAATCCACCAAGTATAAGTCAATCGCATATTTTACACACAATTAATTTGTTTTCACCTATCATTATGGTACGGTATAACTACTTATTCATATACTTATACCTATAGTTATTTTTTTAATATGAGATGCCTGTTAATCATCATTATTACATATTTATTATGATTACATATATAGTCCCATCCAATATATAGTCATCTCTTACATCTATCTCAAATAGTCAGAACAAGTCTGTCAGATTATTGTTTGGCAGCTATAATTGCCAAATATGAATCATGTAGATTGGTGGTTAGAAAATGAAAAATGTTAACTTTTCATAATTGTGGTTAAATTTATAACGTGCAATCTGTGGAATAAATAATTTTATTCTTAAAAAAATAACAATATCTATCTTTACCAAATCAGACTTAGAACTGTTTTTGTAAATTTGAAGACAGTATTATTATTATTATTATTATTATTATTATTATTATTATTATTATTATTATATTTTAGTTTACAAAAAAGGGCCTTATTATTTAATAAATTATTGAACCGTTTGAAAAATCTTCTCATCAATTTATTTAAAATACAATTAAAAGGTTTTCTTTTATAGAACAATATTACTCTGTTATTTTTTAAATGATAGTTATTAACAATTTCTATTAAAATCTGTTTTCTGTTCAATGTGTACATATGAGTAAATATGTTCTTTAATTTTCAATAAGGTCTTCTGAATTGTGAATTATTTTGCAGCTTTTTTTATATTTAACATCTTTATGTATCTACCTTAACATTACTTTATATATACATATGTGTGTGTGTATTTTCATTATACTTTACTGTATACTATACATTATACTATTATGTTATACATCATTACTATATATATTGTTTTGTTTGAAGGTTAATGTTATCGTCATCTATTATTGTATTAGCTTGTTCATTACTAAATAATTCATTTATTTATTTTATTGATTAAATTAACTTTTTATAATTTGTATATATTATTTCAATATGTCTAGTAATTATATAATTATATATGTTATTTTATAAATTGGAAAAGAAGATTAAGCTTACAAACTCTCTTAAAAAAATTTGAACTTAACATTTTAACCTAAGTGGCCATTTAGATTATTATTAATCAATCATCATTGCAGAAATTTGTGTTTCACACTGCTGTTTATTAGTTAGTTAATATTTATTATTTTTTCTTTTTCATTTATGTATTCATTTTTTATTCTTACTTTTCCCACAATATCTATTGATGATGATTCTTTAATAATCAAAATAACTGAAATGATAAATAGTAAAAATTTTATGAATGGTTTTTTTTTAACATAATCTTATTTTTCATTTACTTCAATACCTGCTAAGCATAGTTCTGTATTTCTGCATACAACTATATTACAATTATGAGCTACTTTAACAGACTACAGAAATAGCATTTTTAGCAACTTTCTATCGCAACATTACAGTTCTATGACATTAAAAACACCAAAGAAATTATTCTTTTTAATTAATTTAAAAGAATATGGAGGAAGAAAAAATGTAGAAAAAACACTATTTCAGATTAGATAGTACCCTATTGTCATGCACCACTACCACATGAAAAGAAAAATATAATTATTATGATAAAATATATATATATATATATATATATATATATATATATATATATATAGTATTATCATAATATTAATTATAATGATATTAATTATATCTCTAGCTGGAAAACCACATTTAAAAAGTAAAGAAAGGGAAACATAGATATGAATAAGAACAAGAAAGACTAAAACAATAACTCTAAAAACTCTAAATCAATGTGTTGAAAGTAAAGAGAATTGCTGAATTCAGAAAGTCGCTGAAACAATGAGTGTCTTAATCTAATAGAACTCCAAATGATTTAAAGAATAAAACTGATACTTCAGTTTCTCTCCCTACTGGGAGAGATGATATACCATCACAACTACATTGTTTCATTTAAAGATGATTAAATAATCTACACTTACATTATTTGACAGCTACAGTAACAGAAACGAAACAAAATTAAAGCCATAATTAATAACAGAAAATACATAACAATAAATTACATCAATCAACGATCATTCAAAAAACTTCCAAAATTTGTATTTAAGAAGGCTACTTGTGTCTTATTAGAACAAAGTACACAAATATAGTAAATTAATAGTACACTCACAGATATGAGAAGAATATAAGGCACATACAACAGAATCAAATTTTGTAAATCACCTCATAGAAAAAAAAATTGTTTTGCAATATCTACTGCAATTTTTATATTAATTTACTTAACATGTAAATTGATTTATTATGTTGAAACTGTTTTAACATATACTATTTTTGATAGTATGAAACAATAAGAGAATAAAATTTATTAAAATAAAAAATAACAAATTAGTATAAAAAATATGTTACCATTACACAACAAATAAAGATTTCATTGTATAATGGAGGAATACGGTACAGAATATACATGCATATTACCATAAACATCAAAGAAAAAGTAGATAACAAGAAGTTTGCAAAAGAGTTATAATAAGGAATGAGTCCTGATTAAAATTTTAGGTGCATACTTAACATTTAAATTATTTCACAATACTTAGAACATCTTAAGATATAATACCCTGAAAATTGAAGATTATGAAGTAAGGATTAACAGGTAGATGCTTTTTTTTGTCTTCAGTCATTTGACTGGTTTGATGCAGCTCTCCAAGATTCCCTATCTAGTGCTAGTCGTTTCATTTCAGTATATCCTCTACATCCTACATCCCTAACAATTTGTTTTACATATTCCAAACGTGGCCTGCCTACACAATTTTTCCCTTCTACCTGTCCTTCCAATATTAAAGCGACTATTCCAGGATGACTTAATATGTGGCCTATAAGTCTGTCTCTTTTTTTAACTATATTTTTCCAAATGCTTCTTTCTTCATCTATTTGCCGCAATACCTCTTCATTTGTCACTTTATCCACCCATCTGATTTTTAACATTCTCCTATAGCACCGCATTTCAAAAGCTTCTAATCTTTTCTTCTCAGATACTCCGATCGTCCAAGTTTCACTTCCATATAAAGCGACACTCCAAACATACACTTTCAAAAATCTTTTCCTGACATTTAAATTAATTTTTGATGTAAACAAATTATATTTCTGACTGAAGGCTCGTTTAGCTTGTGCTATTTGGCATTTTATATCGCTCCTGCTTCGTCCATCTTTAGTAATTCTACTTCCCAAATAACAAAATTCTTCTACCTCCATAATCTTTTCTCCTCCTATTTTCACATTCAGTGGTCCATCATTGTTATTTCTACTACATTTCATTACTTTTGTTTTGTTCTTGTTTATTTTCATGCGATAGTTCTTGCGTAGGACTTCATCTATGCCGTTCATTGTTTCTTCTAAATCCTTTTTACTCTCGGCTAGAATTACTATATCATCAGCAAATCGTAGCATCTTTATCTTTTCACCTTGTACTGTTACTCCGAATCTAAATTGTTCTTTAACATCATTAACTGCTAGTTCCATGTAAAGATTAAAAAGTAACGGAGATAGGGAACATCCTTGTCGGACTCCCATTCTTATTACGGCTTCTTTCTTATGTTCTTCAATGTTCTTCAAGTGTTACTGTTGCTGTTTGGTTCCTGTACATGTTAGCAATTGTTCTTCTATCTCTGTATTTGAACCCTAATTTTTTTTAAATGCTGAACATTTTATTCCAATCTACGTTATCGAAAGCCTTTTCTAGGTCTATAAACGCCAAGTATGTTGGTTTGTTTTTCTTTAATCTTTCTTCTACTATTAATCTGAGGCCTAAAATTGCTTTCCTTGTCCCTATACTTTTCCTGAAACCAAATTGGTCTTCTCCTAACACTTCTTCCACTCTCCTCTCAATTCTTCTGTATAGAATTCTAGTTAAGATTTTTGATGCATGAATAGTTAAACTAATTGTTCTGTATTCTTCACATTTATCTGCCCCTGCTTTTTGGTATCATGACTATAACATTTTTTTTGAAGTATGACGGTACTTCCCCTTTTTCATAAATATTACACACCAGCTTGTATAATCTATCAATCGCTTCCTCACCTGCACTGCTCAGTAATTCTACAGGTATTCCGTCTATTCCAGGAGCCTTTCTGCCATTTAAATCTTTTAATGCTCTCTTAAATTCAGATCTCAGTATTGTTTCTCCCATTTCATCCTCCTCAACTTCCTCTTCTTCCTCTATAACACCATTTTCTAATTCATTTCCTCCGTATAACTCTTCAATATATTCCACCCATCTATCGACTTTACCTTTCGTATTACATATTGGTGTACCATCTTTGTTTAACACATTATTAGATTTTAATTTATGTACCCCAAAATTTTCCTTAACTTTCCTGTATGCTCCGTCTATTTTACCAATGTCCATTTCTCTTTCCACTTCTGAACACTTTTCTTTAATCCACTCTTCTTTCGCTAGTTTGCACTTCCTGTTTATAGCACTTCTTAATTGTCGGTAGTTCCTTTTACTTTCTTCATCACTAGCATTCTTATATTTTCTACGTTCATCCATCAGCTGCAATATATCATCTGAAACCCAAGGTTTTCTACCAGTTCTCTTTGTTCCGCCTAAGTTCGGTTCTGCTGATTTAATAATTTCCTTTTTAACATTCTCCCATTCTTCTTCTACATTTTCTACCTTATCTTTTTTACTCAGACCTCTTGCGATGTCCTCCTCAAAAATCTTCTTTACCTCCTCTTCCTCAAGCTTCTCTAAATTCCACCGATTCATCTGACATCTTTTCTTCAGGTTTTTAAATCCCAATTTACATTTCATTATCACCAAATTATGGTCGCTATCAATGTCTGCTCCAGGGTAAGTTTTGCAGTCAACGAGTTGATTCCTAAATCTTTGCTTAACCATGTTATAATCTATCTGATACCTTGCAGTATTGCCTGGCTTTTTCCAAGTGTATATTCTTCTATTATGATTTTTAAATTGGGTGTTGGCAATTACTAAATTATACTTTGTGGAAAACTCTATAAGTCAGTCCCCTCTTTCATTCCTTTTGCCCAGCCCGTATTCACCTACTATATTTCCTTCCTTGCCCTTTCCAATGCTTGCATTCCAATCTCCAACTATTATTTAATTTTCATCTCCTTTTACATGTTTAATTGCTTCATCAATCTCTTCGTATACACACTCTACCTCATCATCATCATGGGCGCTTGTAGGCATATAGACGTTAACAATCGTTGTCAGTTTAGGTTTTGATTTTATCCTTATTACAATGATTCTATTGCTATGTGTTTTGAAATATTCTACTCTCTACCCTATCTTCTTGTTCATTATGAAACCTACTCCTGCCTGCCCATTATTTGAAGCTGAGTTTATTATTCTAAAATCACCTGACCAAAAGTCGCCTTCCTCTTCCCACCGAACCTCACTAATTCCTACTACATCCACATTTATCCTATCCATTTCTCTTTTTAAATTTTCCAGCCTACCAACCTTTTTTCAACTTCTAACATTCCACGCTCTGACTCGTAGAATGTTATTTTTTAATTTTCTGGTGACCCCCTCCTTAGTAGTCCCGACCCGGAGATCTGAACAGGGGACTAGTTTACCTCCGGAATATTTTACCAAGGAAGGCGCCTCCATCACTGCTATATGAAAATCCAGAGAGCCACATTTTCTTGGAAAAAAAGCAGCTGTAGTTTTCCATTGCTTTCAGCTGTGCAGTACTCAGAGGACTGAGTGATGTTGATATGGCCATTTAAGTCGTCCTGACTCACGCCCCTAACAACTACTGAAACAGCTGCTGCCCTCTTTCAGGAATCATTCCTTAGTCTGGCTCTCAACTAATAAGTCGATATACATATATTCCCAAAGTTAAACAATTATGGACAAAATTTCACAGTGAATTGACATTTGTTAACTATAACAGTTAGTGACATTTAATATAAATAAAATGAAGCAAGGAATGAATTAAGGTAATGAAAGAAGGTGAAAACTATGAAAATTGACACTTAATTAGTTTCATGTGAGAAAGCTGAATATTTATTTAATCTAAAAATGTTTATCCATATTCAAGGTCTTATTAGATTCTTTTATTTTAAATTTATTATTACAATTATATATGCCCGTTTTTTTTAATTGTAGAATCCAATGGTTCGAGCAACAAAACATTCAATTTTACCACGGACAAAAGCATTACAAACAGCCATACAAACATTTTGCAGTCCTAAAGTTGCTATTGATGTCTGTTTAGCAATAGTAGGAGATCTTGTTGGAGAAAACAGAAACAATTTAGATAGGGTAAGTACATAATTAATGTAAATAAGAAACAAGTGTAATAATGATTTTTACATATCTTCCTATACGATTATGATCAAATTAGACAAAATATAACCAAACTCCAGGTACTTGGAAAATTTTGGGATCTTAGAAATTACTATGTATTCCATTTTAACAATTATATAGCAGATGTACTTCAAGAACCATTATATAGTATTTTTGCTAAATATAAATTACCATTATATCTATGAAAGTATTATGGCTGTAAGATAACTATATTTATAATGAAGGTACAATACCCTGAATATTATTTACTAATTCTTTTATGAGCACACTCAATCAAATCATCAGTTAAACTTCAATCCCAATTTCAGACGTAGATAAGCAAGCACCTAACTATACAATTAATCATTCTTAACTATCTAAATTAAGAAAAATATATCAAGCATCCAATTTGATTAAATTATGAAACGTAATATGCCCATCAGTGTTTATGTTACTTTCACGGTGAACACAGATAGAATAGCTGTATTAAATCAAAAAGTATGGTGATTGTGGCAAAAAATAGGTATAGGGTTTTTTAAATCTTTACTTTTCAGTGTCCAACTAGTTCATCTAGAACAAAATAAGCGCATGTATGTACGCATATATGTATGAATGTTTGCATATATAAAATATATTTGTGTATGTATGTACATTTGAACATACTGCTGTTGGCCTTATGTCTCAGGATTGACTGAACTGATTTTCTTCAAATTTTGCACAAAACTTACTATATATGGGGCACTGATTACATTAATTATTTCAAAATATTTTCAGACAGTGGACATATCACGAAAAAGACAGTCTCTATTTTCTTCAGAGGTACTAAATTGATTTGCTTGGCATTTCTCCTGCCACCACCTCATTCGGTTGCCATAATGCATAAGACCGAATGTCTGTGCCACAAACGGCTACTGAGTCTCGATTCAATTTAGTGACAATGTCGTAACTAGCTCCAGGAGCTAACCTAAAAGCATGAGAAGAATAAGCGTGGTACCATACACCACTACCTTGCATGTCCCACTGCCCACTTGTCATATATCACTAAAATGAGTAGGCGACCCCATCAACTACTATAAAACACATATAACAATCAATAATTAAATTTACCTTGTCAAATACAGATATACGATGCCACGCCTAGGTCGCTGAATGCCAGCAAATACCTGTCCACTACTAAAGCGCTTGCAGCCTTAATCTGGCTGTTAACCAGCCATATCTCTCAGTTAGCTTCCTATAGCAGCGCAGTAGGAGGCTTTTCTCTTAGGTATACTATCGATGTCGGTTGAACAAAGTAATCACATCAAGGAACTCCTACATGGTCCGACAATGCGGCTCTCGCCACACTGACTCGTTGCATATGAGTGGCCAATTTCCCCCTTGACCTCTAAGTTCCAGGAAGGCCTGAGTTCTGGAACCCAAAGAGATGGGCAGCCGAACATCATGTGTTTGTTCGAGTGGACCTCCATGCAGACGCACAGCTCCTCAGCTGCCAGGCGGAACCGAAACAAATATTAGTTTAAATTTACATGGTTGGATAGCACTCGGGCTCCTGTTACCCTTAAATCGAAGATGAGGTATACCATCGCCCCAGATCCTGTATAAATCTCTACAAGAATCATTCCCTTGGTCGTGGCGTGCCTATTTGGCTGCCATGCTTCCATCGTGAGTCTGTAAAACCTCCTCTGCAGGCGGGAGATGGGTAACTGAACGAAATTTAGAACCGGTGCATTGTGATCACCGTTCCGCTCCGGTATAGGTACGGCTCAAAACCGTATCACAATAGCTCGAACTCACTGCCTCTTCGCAATTTCCACATGGCCGCCCGAACTTTCACCACTGAATCGATTGGGATAGTCTTTCCCAATACGATGATAGCTTCGTAAAAGGTTGTTTTAAAAATACCAGTGCAAACAATTACAGCACTCCGCTGGGCACTCCATAATTTTGAATAAGTACTTTATTCATATCCAACTTATGCGCCCAAACGGACGCAGTATAAGAGTGCATACTTTCGACGACACCTCGGTACACCATGTAAAAATGACGACCCGTCAGCCCGTAATCCTTCTGAGCAATCCTCCTAAGGTTGTGCATCACAGAGACGGCGTCCGCTACTTGCCTAATGTAGTTGCTAAACAGCAAATTCTCATCAAACAAAACACCTAGGTACTTATGAACTCTCACTCGGCTGATTGCACAGCCTTTATAGTTAATGTGGGGGTTTCGACTGTACGATAATTTGTCTGCACCCTTGAGAACCATAAACTTCGTCTTGGGCACAGAAACCTTTAAATTTTTAACGTCAATCCAGCATTCCGTGGTTGACAAAGCTGCCTGCACTCGGTCATCTAGCTGCGGTTGTGAGTTACCACGAACTAACAGAAGACAGTCATCGGCGAAAGCCTGGTCCGTGACCCTTTCCGGGAATGTCAGTCCCAAAAATCAGTCGAATACCAGGTTCCACAGCAAGGAACCGAGAACGGACGCTGCGGGTTTCCCTGGTGTTGGACGTTTTCACAACTAGGTGGAAACGTCCTTTTAAAGAGCTGTGTGATCAGACATGTCATATATATTTCAGTAGTTGAAGGGCAGCCTCTACCCATTTTAGAATATATAACGCGTTGAAATTTTTCTTTCCTGTTAACTGGCTGTACAACAGGCCCTAACGGATGAAATATCTTATCCGTAAAGTCATACCCATTTTAGTAAATATATGAAAAGTGAGCGGTTGGGACACGTAAGCCGGTGGTGTATGGCACCGCGCTTTGTCCGCTCACGCAATTAGGTTAGCTCTAGGAGCTAGTTAGGATACTGGTCGCTAAACTGATTTGAGGCCCAGTAGCCGTTTGTGGCACAGACATTTGGTCTTATGCTTTAGGGCGACCGAATGGGGTGGTGGCGGGAGAAATGTCATGCAAATCATCATGGACAAGACCTTGTCGCTGTTGCCTCGCCTCCTCAGTTCCCCCAACACTCCAGGCGAGACTGTTAAAGCCATTCTGGACATCAAGCATGACCACCAGCAGTATCCGCCTTGTTCTCCAAGCGCCTGTGGCTCTGTTCTTGCTCCAGTACACCACTTGTTGGAGCTCGTCCAATATATATCTTCCTTTGATAAATCTGTACCGGTGAGGGGATAGACTCCCCTCCTAGTTCCTGGTTCTTCCTGGATCCTTCGGCCACCAGACGGTTACATAGGTTACCGAATGTCTTGAGTAAGCGTATGGGTCGGTACTTGGTTTCTCCCTAGACTGGAGCACCGGCTTGGGGAGGAGAACCAGTCTGGCATCTTTCCAGTAACAGTGAAAGTACCCCTCTCCAGCATGGAGCACAGAGTTCATTACCTCCAGTATTGCTCTAGGATGACATATAATATACCTTATATATATATATATATATATATATATGTGTGTGTGTGTGTGTGTGTGTGTGTGTGTGTGTGTGTGTGTGTGTCTGTGTGTGTGTGTGTGTGTGTGTGTGTGTCTGTGTGTGTGTGTGTGTGTGTGTGTGTGTGTGTGTCTGTGTGTATAGTCCATACATAACAACAGTTTAGATTAGAAATAATTACTGTATGCTTTAATATGTGAATATTTTATTTTAATTTGGAAATTACTATATAATTTATTATATTATAGTTTATTTATTTATTCTACATATAATAATAATGGTTTTATTAGACAGTGCATTATTTACACTGTAATACATAAATGAAGCCATAAAAGTTGTTCAGAGATTAATAATAAAATCAGAAAATGTTTATTATAATTTAATTTAGTTATAATCTCAATTTACGTTGTGAGGAATCATATGTGTTATTTCTATTTATAATTTATACATTTTCATTTCAAATAATGTAGCTCTAAAACATATAAGCATTTACATAACCAATAATAACCAAATTTGATGTGCTTGTATTCATTCAGTTACTAACATAAAAATTTTATGAATATAACATTTTTGATACAGTACGAAAAAATTATTCATTTTCTATTCAAAAGTGTTGCACAAGTTACTCTGCCTCAAGACTGTGTCTATTTAGTTTATACAGGTAGTATATCTCTATAAACTAAATAACAATTTTGTGAAAAAATAAAATTTCACAAAATTTGAAATAAAAATTTACTTAAAATTATCTAATTTTTTTTCAGAAACTGGTTCCCTTTTATTTTAGTTCTCTACCAGCAGGTTGTTCACTAAAAACATATGAACATATATTACAGTCATTTAAATCAGGTAAAATATCATTAAATTCATTAGACTATAAAAAATCTGAAAACACATTAATAATAATAATGAATGATTCACTACAAAATTAATGGAACTATTACTTCAAAGGCCTTTCACAACTAATTCTCAGCCTCTTTTTCAGTGTAATTTTTTAAGAACTGTTTCCACTGCATTTGCAGTGAAATTTCTAAGCGGTTAGAAAAATTATTAAAAAGTTTTAAGTGAGAGCTAAATATAAAATTAATGTGTGTCGTGCTTCTTGTTACATATGTTGTTTTTGTCAAATTTAGACCTGTAAATTTTTTATTGATCAAGTGTGTTTTTGTTTCAATATGATATATTTAAATGTTGGTATTGCGTGTATTATTAAATATCTTTGTATGTGTTTCTAAGAAATAATTCATAAAAATAGATTAATTGTTTGTGTTCTTTGTATGGGGGAATATTTCTAGTTTTCTAATATACTCATATATATTTAATGAAAACCCTAGTAAAATGTTACTGAGAATTAGCTTGAAAAGGCTTTGGAAAAATAATTTTATTAATCTGAAAGTGAGTTGTGTATTGTAATTTTAGAATATCATTATATATTAAACTTCCATTTAAGATTAAAAAAATTGAAAGTAGTTGACATTAATTCATACCAAACTTTGCGAAACATTAGCGACTGTGAAGAACAAATATAAAATTAAAACTTGAGAGTGTAAGTTGTGGGTAAGAAGAATATTGATTACTATTATTCATCATTCTTAAAGAGTCTTGAGAACTGTGTTGCCTATGTCTCAGATAAACTTATAATTTAACCGTTTTCTACAAGACAGTCATTTTTTGACATTATGAAAATTAGAGTTCTCTTGAATTTTTTTTCTTTATGAACATTACACTATTATCATAATATGTACAGGATGATTCAAAAGGGTTTCACAGATTTAAAAGCACGAAAAAGTTTGTTGAGATAATTTGCATATTCGGTTGAGATCTCATTTCATAAACCAATGCAACAACCTAACAATCACTTTGGTTCGATATGAGTTTCATTTGTAATGTGATATACATCCCACCTGAAGTCGATTTCATTCCAAACTGTAGCCAACAAGTCGGGCGTTACATCTGCAGCTGCAGCTGCAGTTAATTCAAAATCTTAGCTCTCAAGTAAGTGTAGAAGTTATGTGATAATAATAATACATGAAATTTTATTTATTTACAGAAAGATTTCAACAGTATGATTATGGTTCATTAAAAAATGTAAAGAAATACGGAAGCCATACACCACCAAGATATAAAATTGAACAAATTCAAACTCCAATAGCATTATTATATGCAAACAATGATATTATATTAAAAACGGAAGTAAATATTATGATTTTTATTATTATTATTATTAGTATTAATAATACTTAATATAGTAAGTTATCATTAATTAATATTAATCAGGTTAACTATTTGATTGAGTAGAGGTAGCATATAAAGTTTTCTATGTTTTACGACAAAAGGGGTACATAAATGGGTACCTAACAACAATTTTAAGGCAGCAATAAATCGCATAACAATATTTTTTAATTTAAAAAAATTAAAAAAATTAGCTGTCTTTATTTGAATAAACTTGAATCCAAGAATAATGACAGAGATAATTCAAGAATTTAATTCAATCACACGAATGGGAATTAATTGAAAAATGGTATTACTAATTTTGATGATGACATTTTTTTAAACAGTTTTTAAAAATATTTTATTAAAATTGAGAAAATATTATGCACGACTGCAAAAAAGTACCATTCAAGAAACTTTTTAGTTTATTTATTTTATTAAAATCGTATTAATACATACCATAACCAAATGTAATTGAATATCAGTGACCTGTAACATTTTATAACTCTTAATTTAGAATCTGTACAAGTCTATACGTACGTTAAACGGTTTATTTACAATTACAATCCAGTCACTAATGATTTTAATTGTCGATGTACATAAAAATATAATAATAATATTTAAGGTTAATCAGACGAGGTTAGCTAGCGTTAGGTTTATGGTATGAAGTTCAGTACACGAAATCGTTAGTTATCTAATCTAACCTTAACCATGACCTAAATTTTTTTTTAAATCTTTGGGATCACGGTTAGGTATTGCTTCAGAGGATGATTTGTAGCGTGTAAAAATGACCTAAACTTTTTTTTTTCACCCTACTCTCCTGGATCGGACATACAATGAAGTACAGCTCAGCCCAGGAGAGTGTCCTTCAACTCAAAGGGAGCCTCCTCACCTACCGGCAGTATGTTCGGCAAGGCAGGTCAGCTCTCCTCGGTTAGATATTTTCTTATGCCTGCCTCAAATCTCCAGACAAGGGTGATCTGGCCCAACTATATCGTTCTCGGGCCCCCACCCACAGACCGGGTCTCAGTTTTTATTTGCATCCACCTCTAACCACCGGGGAGGGGAACTAAGCTCGACTACGTCGTTCCCAGAACTCCAGCCGGTGGCCGGGTCTCGGTATTTTAATTACCAAAACCTAATCTCCCAATGGAGCCTCCGGCCGTTCATTGAGACCGACACAAGTGAGCATGCCGGCTCTCGCGACTGGGACTGTCCATCATGCCCTATCCTAATAGCCCAGTCTTCTTCCCACAGAGTTCTTATTGCTCAGCACAATGGGGTAGCAAACGAGTCAACCACCCTCCTATTATCTGCCGAGGCTAGCATATAAGAGACCATATCTTCCGGGTCTCATTTCATCAAGTCCAGCTCTCGCTGATCGCTCCACTCACGGCAAAAAAAGGTATGCTCAACAGAATCCACTATATGGCAAACATACAGTTGGGAGACTCATGCCGCAGTTGTCATGTCCGGTCAACATCTGGGTTAGGTAGAAGTTCATTTCTCCATGCCTTCTCTCGCACCAGGACCCCAGGTCAGTGAGTAATCTTTTGGTCCACGTAGCAGTAGAGCCTGCTCTCCACCTGTTACTCCAATTATAGCGTAACTTTTCTAGCCTCAGCTCTGCTTAATCCCTCATGAGTAATAGCCCGCTCTCTAACTAATATGTCAATGGGAAAGGTGGCCGCCAGTACGCACGCTGCGTCGTACGATACTGTACGAAATGCGGATGTGACACCTATTAGCAGTCTTCTGTTTATCTTCTGTAGTCTTTCTATATTTAGTTTGGTAGCCGTCGCAGCACACCAAAAGAGTGCGGCATACAGCATAGCCGATGTGACAGCTGACATAATGAGGTTCGCCTTTGAGGCTCTTGGCGCCACATGCGATGTCATGACCGCACTAAGAGCCTTGACTGTCCTCTCTGCCTTGATACAACACTCGGCGATGTATTCACTAAATCTGCATGATTTGTCGATTGTTACGCCTAATATCTTACTTTTTCCTGTTTTTGTATGGACACCGTCCCAAGTCTAAATTGTACAGAGGCTATCGTTCTTCTGCCTGCCAAAGTTATATAGGCGCACTTAGCCGGTGCCAGTTTGAGTCCATGTTCTGTTATCCATTTTGCTATGATTGACAAGGCCGCATTGCAGTCTGAGCACCTCGTCATACACAATAAGCCATAATAGAGAGCAAGAACCGAGCCTTGAGGCACGCCTCCAAATGTCTGAAAATTAAGAGTGTTGATCTCGATATCAGGAGAAATCTATCTGTCTGTCAGGTAGTTTCTGACCTGGCACTGGAGATAATCACTTATTCTTTTATTTATCAGGGCAGTCATTATCATGCCCCACGGCAGGGTACCGAATATGTTCTTGACTTCGAATAAGATTAAGACCGGTATATGACGTGTTCTCCACGTTCCACTCCGCACGTTCGCCGCCCAACTCATCACCTTTTGAATGACCTGGACAGTGGACCGTCCCTTCCGGAAGCCGAACAGGTTGTCGTGAATGCCAGCGCCGGCATTCAAGTCCTGCACGATCTGAATCGCTAGCATCCGTTCCACCGCCTTCCCAATGTTGTTTAGCAAACATAGTGGTCTAAATTCAGCTGGGAGAACGCCTATCTTTGTCTTCGGAAGAAATACCAGACGCGATTGTTTCCAACATTGTGGAAAGGTCTTTGTCTCCATACCATGATTAGCCACGTCTACCACCTGCCATGGTACAGTCATCATTAAACCCTTGATAATAACAATGGGTATTCCATCTGGCCCAGAGCTTTTCTTATCCTTCAGTTTAAAAACTGCTGCTGATACTTCATCCAGGGAGAATCTCCTCGTCTCACATTCCACCTCTTCGATGACTTCCTGCTCTGCGGACAGGAAATGTATGGCAACCTGTTGAGCCACCTGCTCCTCCGTGAGAACGGGCAAGCACTTGCCAGAACGCTTCATCGCTGTCTTATATGCCTGACCCCACGTGTCAAGTTCACAGAATAACTCACGCCACTTCTCCCTCTTAGAGCATTTAATCTCGTAGATCAGAAGTCTTCTGCTGATGAGATATGCTTGCTCTGCGGCTTCTTATGCTTCGCCGACATTTGTCATAAGCTGCTGTTTCCTTCTCTTGTTACGTTGGAATTCACGTCTTAGCTTGGCAATTTTTGCCGTCCACCAACAGGCTGGCCTAAAGCTACCATCACGTAGTGGAATTTTCGCTAATTCATCTTGCATACACTCTTGGAGCATATCAGGAGTCGGCCGAATGACGTCCGCAATTCTTCTCGAAACGTTGGTAACAACCACCGATGTCTGCCGTTGTGTCAGTCTTCAGGGCAGGTCACGATGTACGGTGACAAAGGAGGGGCCTGCCACTTCGAGGAACGTGGTATATGGTCACTCGCCGTCTCATCACCCAGTACCCTCCAGGTACACAGTCTGTGGTCCCAGCGGCCGTCTATGATGGTAAGGTCAAGGACCGAGAAGTAGCCCCTCGTCTCATAAGTCGGGATGTCATCGTTCAAGCAACTGAATCCGAAAGAGTGAATAAAATCAGCTAGTGTCTCTCCTTTCCTGTTTGTACAGGGACAACCTGCCAACACAGTCTTACATTTGAACTCCCCTAGTAGGATGACTTTTTTATTTGACCCTGCCACCACCTCCTGGAGCTGCCCGATGAAATCCCCATATTCATTCAAGTCTGAATTGGCGGAAATATATACACCCACCACTACAGCACCCGCTAATTCCATGGCGATAATGCCTTCACTGTGGCTCAAAAACTGGAAGACCGCTTACATTCAACCGACCGCTTACATTCTGAACTGCTATATCTCCCGTCCGTATCTGTGTTGTCTGTTAGGTTCTGATGTAATTAGCAGATCAGCATGATATTTCCTGACTAGCTCTCCCACTAGGTCGTGGAAGAGCACACTGCAATTGGTGTTGCTTAATATCAACCTAATCATCTCTGTGTGCGCCGCACGTCCAGCCACCGGTGCGGTGTTCTTTACTTTCGCAGTTCAAGCACTTCACTGGTTCTCTACACTCGTTTGCTTTGTGTTACCTGCTCCCAAAATTAAAGCACAATTCAGACCTGTTGGGGCCACTTCAGTCTGCGCTCCCATGAACAGTGCCTCAGCAACAGTAAAATCTTTCAGCATCATCATAGATGTAGGCCCTGCAATGGACCCACCCGATCTTGACACGGTCTTCCGTCAGTTTGCGTGCCGCACGGTATGAGGTAATAACCGTCGCGTTTTTGGTGTCACCAAATGCAGGTCTGATAGATGTTACTCTGAATTTCTCATTCTGTTCAATCACATCGGAGATAGCAGCATTGACTTCTCCCTCCGTGGTGTCCGCGTCTATGTCCTTAATGTGGACGACTGTTCTTTTATCATTGCGTGTCCTCAAATCGACCTGCAGTCCCGCTGCTTTGTCCCGGAGAGTGGTCTTGGATTATTCAGCTATAGTAGAGCCTTTTATTCTCACGTATAATTCATCATTCCTACCTCGCCGAAGGGATAGAAGTTCGCCGGCTTCCTCCTTCGATACCGATGACTTCATAGTTCTGGGCAAGTCCGCGTAGGACTTGCCTTCTGCCTACAACCACCACAGTGCGGCTGTCTTCAACCGGGGGTGTTGATCTCTTTGTAACGACTGCCTCGGACTGCAGATGACTCGTCTGACCAACATGTCTCGGCACCACAGTGTTCACCTGTTCAGACTTTTCTCTGTACAATTAAACCATCATCTTTCTGACGTGATTACCAATGTTAGCACCCGGCGAAACAAACACTGGGGACTCAAACCTGCTCATAACTCGTCGTAACACCTTTTGGATAACCAAACTCGAAGCCCACTCACCGGCTGACGATTTGTAAAAAATCCAATACTTACACTTCTCCGAGGACGAAGAGTCATCTATGAGCGACGTCACATCTCGCCCTATGTCATCCGGTTTATAGGTGGACGTCTTTGTCGTGTCTTCTCCCACACTCTGTACTTGAACCGAGTTGGTAAATTTACATGTATCCCCAGTTTCTTGGGATAGATCCTTCAGCTGTTTTACCCTGTTACTACATTCTGAAGGCTATTTACGCGGGAACAGGTCTATAAGGTCCGTCAAGTCCGACAGGTCTGTCAAGTCCGTTTTCAATATGCCACTGATGTCATAATCTCTCATCGGGTCGGTCTATGTCGCCTGCGTAACTGTAACGAGTGGCGATGACACCTTAGTTAGGTCTGTGAACCCTTTGAACACAGCGTTAATTTCCTTAGTGTGATCAATTATGTGTTTGCTCAGTCCCGTGCCATAGTGTTGTTTCAACACAAGAATCGCCAGGCCTAAACGTTGGTCAGCTCCTTCAAACTACCTGGAGTTTCCTACTCTTCCGAAGATACCTGCCGACATAACTTTTTGTGTTTTAAATCAACCGATTTTTGCTGCGGTGCTCCAAAGCTTCCGAGGAGCATAGTAATAGCTGCATATAGTAATAGGGAGGATCACAAAAACCCTAAATAAAAAGTGTGTCCATAGTCCAAAAATCATAAAAATTTATTAATGTGTCCACAAAAATATATTCCACCAGTTCCAATCCACCAAACCAAAGTACACAACAAAAAATCCAGTCAAAAACGCAAAAAAACAAATAGTAGTACTACAACACATTTATTCACAATGAAGTCTAGCATTCAACTTGATCTAAAGCTAACTAAAATAACACAAAAATTACCTATCTGGGTGAATTTCACTTAAGCTAACTTGTACTTAAGTTTAAGATAACTAAATTTAATCTTTAGGTGTCTAATTTAACTCAGCTTAATTAACAAATTTAACCAAATTTTTTAGTCTGAAAATAATGTATTTTACACTTGGGCACTGCTGAATTACAAACTATTTGGTGGTGAAAGATGTAACTCATGTGAAAGGTGTTTCTAGGGAAAAGTTTTAGTTGTAATGAATAACTTAGGTGCTAAATAAAGTGTATGTTACAAATTTGGAGGTGACTCCCTAATTGAAAATAATTACCTAATTTAGTAAAGATGGAAATGGGAATTTTCATCATTTTTCACTTTCTCTATGATAATATATGGCATCTGGCACATAAGTTATTTTCAAGCCTGACTTTTATCTAAATTCAGGTTACCTGCAACTATTACAGTTCTCAGACTAATATATATATATATTATTTAATTTTTATATATCCTGAAGAAATTCAGGAGCTTGTTAAGGGTTTCAGGAGGGTGATCTATATGGATATAACATAAAGACACCAACTAGAGGCTAAGGAAGTTACTGCTACCTCTTCTTACTGAAGATTTTGATTATAAGGGGATTAGGAAACCTGACCAACACAACTAATATCCTATGTCAGTAAGGGGTAAACTATTTAAAAAGGATCATGAATATGTCACTACCAGTTTTTTAATATTTTTATTAGTACTTGAGGATAAATACATTAAACAAATTTTTTTATAATGTTTTAGTTTGTTAGTGAAGGTGGCTATAGAGACTATTGTACCAAGATGAGTAAGCAAGGGGGTTCAACATCATTAATACCACTAAATAAAAAAATGTTTGAATAAGAATGATTTAAATATTGTAACATTTATTTATTTTTTAATTTAAGGAAGCCAGAGATTTCCCTGGATTCACAGAATTAAAAATTATTGGGTGAAAACACAAGGAGATCTAAACTCTATAAAATAATATTTTTTTTTAAATCTCTGGAAACAAAAATTTTTTTTTTTTTTAAAAAAGAAGGGTTCAAATTGTATGACATTTCAACTTTTGTAAATTTAGTGGGATTGTAATTTAATGGGTACTAGAATAGGTGAAAGTAACCCACCGAGTTGGACTAGTGGTGAACGCGTCTTCCCAAAAGCTGATTTGGAAGTCGAAAGTTCCAGCGTTCAAGTCCTAGTAAAGCCAGATATTTTTACATGGATTTGAATACTAGATCGTGGATACCACTGTTCTTTGGTGGTTGGGTTTCAATTAACCACACATCTCAGGAATGGTCAAACTGAGAATGTACAAGACTAAACTTCATTTACACTCATACATATCATCCTCATTCATCCTCTGAAGAATTATCTTAATTGTAGTTACCGGAGGCTAAACAGGAAAAAAAAAAATAGGTGAAAGTGCAAAGGTTGGTTGTTTGACCTTTTCATAACACCATTGAAATTTATACTATTACCAGAAAACAGAACACATTAATTTAACAACTTTTTAAAAGATTAATCTTTATGTAAATTGAAAAAGGGTTGTATTGACTGGGAGTTTAGAAGACCAAGAAACACAAATCCTTTTCCTTGTTTCTAAAATTTCCATTATTACGTTATTAAAATTTTTTCTTCATATTAAGTGATGGCAGTCAGAGGTAAATTAAGGAATTTTAACCCTTGCTCTCCTTTTTTATACCTGATAAAAAATTTGGTTTTATAAATCAAATCCTAGAATTTGGTAGAACGATGACTAACAGCCTTTGTGATTTAATGATATATTACTGTTTATTGTTAGTATTATATGATAACAATCATATTATCATGAAGGAGAGGCCAAAGAGGCGAAATTATGGAGCATAGAGTATGGTGATTGGGATGACATATTTAATGTACAAGTCTGTCACTCAAGACGCCTGAGTGAGATTCCTCTTTCTGAAATTATTGTATTCAAATAAATAATCAAATTAAGATAGTATGTCTCATTTTTATTATGTTAATAAAATTTATTTAGTAATAGTAGATCTTGATCTAATTACAGTTACTTCCCTTTATTTAATGATAGTGATGAAAAACACTGATAATTTTTGCAAACTATCCTAGCTAAATGATATAAATAATTGATAGGTGTTTGATTAATAGAAATAAATCTAGTTAAAAAACATAATAATAAAAACACAATAAAACACAATTAAAAGTAACGTTGTTTAAAAATTTAGAATTTTTCTGTAGATTTTAATAATATTTTGAATAAATTTATGCCCTTTTGGTAACTGAAAGTTGATTTATTTTCGTTTCAGAATGTGATAAAATTAGAAAAAACACTACCAAATGTGGTTATGTGTTATGAAGTATCTGATCCAAAATTCAGTCATACTGATTTCGTATTTGGAAGTAATGCTGTGCAATTAGTATATGATAAAATACTTCAGCTTATTGAATCATATAACTAAAGAATAATGTAAATATAATTAATTACTATTAGCAAATTATTTCATATCAACTACATACTATTCTTTCAGTAAAGTAATTATAAATAAAATATTTTTGAGTCTAAATTTGATTTTTTTTTTTGTTTTTAATCACCTTAAAAAATATACTTATTTTTTTATATTATTTTATAATTTAAGCCATTTTATATTTATTTCAACAAATTCTGTTCTTTTCAATATTTGCATTATCTTTTTCAGCGCTTCCTTTACACAATTTAATTATATATTTCTCAATCTTCTTCTGTCTTCTAATTACATTTAGATTAGACATTTCTTTCATGACTTATAATTAGAATTCTCGGTAAGCAACCAAAACTTCTAATCTGACAGTTCAATTCTCTCTTGTGCTCTATATCCCACATTTTCTTTTACTTCATTATTTCTTCTCTACCGCTTTAAAATTCCTACTGCACTTTATAAATTTCATTTCAATTGCTTGTATTTTACACTCTTCTTTCTTTGTAGTCACACAAGACTCTGAGTTACACAATAGAACAGGAACACAGTAATCCATAAAAATTGCCTGTTCACATTTCATTGTTATTTCTTCATTAATTTAATAAATTTCTAACACTATTAAGTTTCCCTACCACCTGAACTCTACTACTAATTTACTGTTTGATTTCGCACCCTCAGATATTCATGACCTAAAATCTAAAACTTTCAACAATTTTTAGCAATTCTTGTATCAGCAAACTACATTTTTCATTTTGATCATTTCTAATTACCAATAGCATTCTGTTTTCTCTATATATTTGCATCCCTCCACTTTCCTAATTCTTTTACCCGACCAATAAGGTGATTTTGAACTATTTTTCTTTGAAGTTCTTTGTTTATCTGTATAAAAAACAGCACACAGTTCCCTTAATATAATATGATGGTATCTAAATTAACCTGAATCTAAATTCCCCCTAAATAATGCAAATGTAATAATATTTTTATGCTGATTTCAAATCTGCAAAAAAAAATTTTAATTGAGGGCAGGGTTTTTACTAATGCATATTTAAAGATATAGTATGATCATCATCTTACTTAATATTTTCTTTTCTTTAATTTTCTCCAGTATTCAGCCTCTGGATATCCCTCTTCAGTGTCCAGCATAAATTGACAAACATAATGGTCACATTTACCCTGTTAGTGTGTTTCCCATCATGTAACATATGTATTTTTAGATACAATTGCATCCACTTGTTTATAATTTTCAAGAACTTCACTCAAATTCTTCATAATTCTATGCTTTTTTTACCCAGAAATGATTTAACAATATTTTAGAATTCTTTTTCATACTAATTTCTAGATTCATTCAAAGTCTGAATCTTTCATTAGCTTAAGTATCTTTGTCCAATGCATTTTCCTTCTTCGGTTTTTGACTCACTGATCTTGGGAAATTTGCTCTTACGGTATAATAAACCTTGACTATTATGATCTATTGCTTTAATAACATTTTTTATCAAACCAAATTTTTATGTGTAATGGTAAAAGATACATATTCTTTGGATTCACAAGAGATTGACAAATAACACTTTTCTGCCTGCCTATTAGTGCTTCTGCCAGTCTTTCTTAATGCAGTGGTGTTTCCTGTCTCTATTGCCTCACTTATATAAGAAACTTCACTATTTTATATAACAGAGCTGTAATCCTAATAAAAT
The DNA here is from genome assembly GCF_047948215.1 of Lycorma delicatula. NCBI lineage: Eukaryota > Metazoa > Arthropoda > Insecta > Hemiptera > Fulgoridae > Lycorma > Lycorma delicatula. Next base: position 122,944,646 of record NC_134462.1, read on the forward strand.
GGCTATTATCTTTAGGTCTCCACATATGTACAAGAATCATACTTATAATCATCAGCTAAAGATTTCTTATTGTCATATGTCTCCTTCATTTGGGTTGCATAAACTGATGGTTTCTCATTTCCAGAGTAAAGGAGGATGGCTCTTGTATTAGAGCCAATTTTCTATAAATACTTACTTACTAGTCAATGCCCACTCTTGGCTGTTGAGCCTTTTTGTGACACGCTGGCCAGTATAGATTAGCTTCCGTGTAAACGGGGCCTACATCATCCCTCTGCGAGTGGTCCAGAGCTCTCCAGGTCCCCAGATGGACTGCTTCCATAGTTTCCTGGTCACAGAATAGGCATGCTGGAGAGGTCAGAACCAACATCCGATGTAGGTGCAAACCAGATAGTCATGCCCAGTTTTTAATCTAAATGCAGCAACACTGAGTGCTCGAGGGAGGCTAGGGCAATGTGTGATAAGACTCTCTCACTTCTTTCCTCTGCTGATTCTTTGCTATTTTTGCCAATCTATTTATTGACTACAGAGTTTATTTGCGCTTTGGCTGGGTCAAGAGAAGGAGAGCTGGCTAGCTGAGGCAGAGAGAATCCCAGCTTTGCAAATTTATCAACCATTTCCTTACCATATATATTAACATGGCTGGATACCCACTGGAATTTCAACTTCTAGCCTTAACATCCCAGTTTGTTTACGGTCTTCCTGCACTTCAAAGTTCTTGTGCAATCAGTTATAGTATTACATGACAAGTTCCGGACTTCTGCTTGCAAATCGACAAAGAATACTGCCTTCCGTGTGGAAAGGATTTCAAGTTGGGTGGAGGCTGCTTGAATTGTGGCAATACGTCGGTCATAATTGCTCTGTGGAGCGCTGATTGCAAGATGCCCCTGGAAGTGGCGGCACTATACGTGTTTTCTATTCCCGGTATTGATGATCAGTCTGTATAAATGTGTAACCATTCCTGTTCCGGATAATCTTCATGAATGGTTTTTTTTTGCACAGCCTGTTTTAATTCCATCTCATAATAGGGGTGTTTTGGCAGTTGATGTTATTTTAAGTATACTTTGCTTGCAGCAGGTGGTCGAAAGAATCTTGATAGGTTTTAAGAGGTGTTACATCTACAAATGTCAGGTCATACTTCCCATTAATACATTATTTGTATTAGAGGAATTTATAAACCATCTCCATTTCATAGAATTGTAATGGTGCTCTAGTAAATCTATCAAAAAATTTACATTATTGTTGTACACTATTGTCTTGTACGGGGAACAGGAGCTGATATTCTTGCTGCCTAACAAGGAAAAGACATATTTTATTGCCCTTTCAAGAAGGTTCCAGCCTTTTAACCTTGATGTCAGTCAATCTGATTTAATTTTAGATCAAATTAGATCACAAACACTATCATTAAGTTCTGTTTGAGTAATTTTGCTAGGTTTACTGCTCTTATCTTGGAAATTTGCTGAATGCTCTTCTTTTTCATTACTTTCTAAATTATCATAACCTTCTTCATCGTCAAAATTTTCTTTTAAACTCCATGTTATTGGTGGAACAAGTAAAACTCATCACTGTGTGAAATAAGTCTTATTGCTAAAGGAAGGCTAAAATATACAACGAATTCCCATTTAATTTCAACATTCAACATCTAATTTACTTGTGATAGTTTTGATCTTTATGATATAAAAGTAGCAGTTAGTAATAACAGCCACGCCTACAGAATTGTTCCACTCTGAATCGCTTATAAATATAATTTATTTATAATAGTTTTCAGGAATTTTTATTTCATCATTAATAAAACATTGACAAAGCTGTTGTAGTCGCCTGCTTGCACAAAGTGCAAAATGTAATTTAAAGAGGAGACAAATATATTTTTATAAATAAAATATATTTGTGTTAAACACTCACCTCTCCATTCGCTACAATTTGACATTGGACGGATCCTATTAAATGAAAATAAAAATAACGTAAACGATCATTAAACGAACATGATAGAAACACGAAACGTACATGATACATTCCTTAACACAAATAAAAGGGAGGTTAGTCTAATAAATAACATGTTACAATTTCCATACCACCCATGAGGTATTTGTTTACTTGATATTTCTACCGCCACCACACCATTCGATCGCCCTAAAGCATAAGAGCGAATGTCTGCGCCGCAAACGGCAACTAACCCTCAAACAGTTTAGCGACCGGTATTCTAACATAGCTCTAGAGCTTACTTAACAGAGTGAGCGGACAAAGCGCAGCGCTATGTCATCATCGCCGAATTCCGCTTCCCCCGAAAAATCGGCGGCTCCCCGATTTCGTGGAGAGCTGTCCTTCGGCCTTGGCTCTTTCTCCACTACCACGAACTCCCTGCACGGTTCCAGCCACAGCCATCCCCGCACAGCTCGTAGCGGAGGTTTCGGCAGGATTTTTACTGCAATCCGCCGGTGCACTTGGGCGCAATACCGCCTTCGTGGAGATCTCCGAGACCTTCTTATCGGAGGACCGTGGTCTCAGCGGAGACTTACCGAGTGACCTTCTCGGCAGGAAGGGGTCGCCGGCAACCAGATCCTTGGCTATGCCATCAAGGTCCTCTAACCAATCTCCCTCGGATTGCTCCATAGCGTCTGAAAAACAAAAACACCGATTGTACTGCCAGGTACTACAGTAACAGTCTGAACGTACCTAGTACCTAACAGGTGAGCTTCTAGCGGTAAACTGTCCCGAGCAAGGCAATCTGTACTCATGTAGTCCCGCTCGAAACGTCATAAGCTGAAAGCTCCTAGATCAGACCACCTGCGAGGTCAGAGCGAAAATCGCTTCCCGAACCTGCCAAAGGATCGAAAAGTTATCGGTCTCACGAACCTAAGAACGGGGACGCGATGCAACACGAAGGAAACGTCCTTACTTAGTCGACAGTGGCACTCCTGCTACACACTACGCAGCTGTGTAGCCTAAACTCCACGGCAACGCAGGTTGACTGACAGCCACTGATCGTTGTTAGCCCTGACGACGTGAACGTAGGAACGCTGCACTTGTAGAAGCAAATCGCTACTGGAAGCAGTAAACGCAAGTTATACAGCACGGTGCCAGAGGCCGAGAAGCGATCCTCACTGGCGTAACTCTGTTAAGTACCGGTAGAATTACTTTTCCCCTACCTTATGATCGATCGGCATGGATCCGATACAGAGCTTGTTTACGGTTACATTCAAGGTACCCGATCTGATTACCTGATTTTTTTCCTTTGAGGTTTTATAAAGGATCTTTTGGAGTTGTGCCTCCACTACCTACTGATCTACCCGATTTGAGTTGCCTCAATCCTGTGGGATTGAGGCAACACAAAAAAAAAGGATGAGCGGCAGTTGCCTCAAGGATTGAGGCAACTGCCGCTTCCATTATTCCAGATAAGCCGGTTAAAGTACGGAACGAACTCTCATACCGGTTGGATATGTGGCGCGTGACGAAAGATGCTCGCATTGAACACCTGAACGCCGTTGAATCTTGTACGGAAAAGTCGTTAAAAGCTACTGATCATTTTATCTATGATTCCTTACTTTAACAGACAGTTAATAGCTTTACAACCCTGGGTCTGCTAGTAATTTATAAATTTTAAATCGTTTTTAATAGTTTTTTCCTGTAAAGTTTATCGCCATTATTAAGATTATTTTATTTATATCTGTGTGTTTTTTACTCTTAAATTACAAAATATTTGTAATTACTTTGTTTTTAATTATATTACAAATAAACGAGAAAAAGTGTATAAAAATGTAAAATAAAACTGAAAATAATTTTAAAAAAAACAGAAAAAAATCACTCTTAAATAATGTAAAAGAAAAATCAAACGATAAAGTTAATCAATTTTTCCTTCAGCTCACATTTCAAGTGAATTTTTTACGTAAACTTTTTGCTTTCTTGATTTATAGCTGCAATAAAATAAATATAATAAAATTATTAAACTGAAGACCTACTTTTTTAACCGGTCGGTATTGATATTTTAACAAAAATATGTTAACAGTTGATAAAATTAAATAGTTTTATTGTTAAGACTCAAAATTTATTTTCTCTTCGTTTGATTTAGCCGATTGTCAGAAATGTATTTATCTACATAGAAATTATTTTAAATACTTTCTAACCGCCTTTGTGGAGGATATTATTATAAAATTAAGTAGGTTTTAATTTTATAATGATACATTGTTTACGGAATGATTTTTAATTTTTCAAAAATAAATACATTTATATGAAAATAAGTTATTAGTCGTAAGTTTTCCCTTTTATTTAAAACGATCGGTATTAAAGACATTTCTTTCTCAGAATCCAACAAAATTAATAAAAGAATAAACACTGAAATATAGAATGTTAGTTATGTACGGATGCTTTCAAATTAACCTGTGCTTGGTAAGTATTAGATGGAATGAAAATGAAAGTAAAAAAAACAGCTGATGCATTAAACAATAAGCGCTTCTGGTCGGTCAGTGATTGAAAAGAGTAGGCTTTTGATCGGTTGAAACTTATATAATAATGAAAATATGTTTCATAATAATCGTTATTATGATACAGGTTCCTGCCGTGTAATTAAAAGTTATGATACAGCCGTAGAAAAAAAAATTGAAAACATTTTATCCTCTCGTTTTTGCAAATTTAAAAAAAAAAATTAAAATGAGTAATTCAAAATTTTCCTAATTAGATTTACTCTATTTAATATTAATGAAAATCTTGCGTGGATGGCGAAGACCTGTGATACGCGCATATTGACAATGTTTGTCAACGGGCGCCCATTGCTCATAGGCTTATATATTTAAACATCAGAAGATTTAATTTTTATTGTCATTTTCTTCTTTGGTTTTAAAAATTACTATTCACAACTGAAATAGATAGCTCTTTCTTTAACCGGCAAATAATTGTCGGTCCATAACCATCACAGTTAGACAAGGATAAAATGAGAATAAATTAGTTATTACAAACTTAATAAGTAACGCATTTAAAATATTTTAAATCGTGTTTCACGCTTAGAGTAATAATAGAATAAAAATTAGTTAAAAAGAACACTTTTCTTTATTTGTTTCATTTTTTTTTTTAGAAAATTTCACTTATGAAATGAATTTGTATAAGTTAACGGAATAATGATTAAGAAATAAAATATAACTCGAATTTTTTTACGGTTATTATGAAACGCGCCATTAAAATTCAAAACTATCAACAAATACATAAAGCTACCATTATTTATAGGCTTATATAAGTACGATTAACGAACGAAATAAATAAAAATTTCAAGGTTACACAGTATATACACTTGTTTGTATGCGTCTACTTTAACTAATAACACGTTATTTTTATACTTTTTGTGATGTACAATAAACAGTGGATGAATTTTAAAAGTAATATAAGAACGGGCCTTTCTTTTTATGTTACTACAATGAAGCCACACAAATGTTTAAATAATCCCCACCGCTTAAAATACAATTCAAAACAGCTAGTAAGTAACCTTCAACACTATTGTTCTACGTATCTATTTTTCTCGAAAGTACTTAAATTATTAATAATACCATCGCGCGAATAGATATAAATTAATTAAAATTAATAATGATCGAAAAACATATTTTGTTCAAATTAAAAATTATAATAATCTTATTAACTGAAAAAAACAGTTTCTGCAATGCAACAGAAACGTTTCCGATGACAACAATTGATATGAAGACTGTAGTGAATTCTCTTGTAAGTGGAGATGCTTTTAACGTAAATAATTTATTAAATTTATCTGAAAAATACAGTAAAGATGCAGAAATAAATGATATCGATTCTGACATCTACGTTTACGGAAAATATTTAAACACGGTAAGTATTTTACTAAATAATTTAAATTAATAATCGTAATCATATGTATACATCTACTGATATATATATATTTATTACACACACACACACACACACACTAGCGATAATATGTTTATAATTGATTTACAAGAAGTACGAATTAAACTTAAATAACTAAGTTACATGAATTAACATTCAGAAAATAGTTCTGGAGGAAGATTCGGATTTAATAAGCAAAATTAGTTTTTAAATTGGAATATTGCTTTTTTAATATTTTATAAAAACATATCATTTTTATTAGTACATCTCTGTAACTTTGTCATAACTAATGATCGGGTCTTGACAGATATAAACGAGGTAGGAGTTTGATTAAGACAACACAATAAAGAAAAGCTAATCATATAGGCCACGTCCTAAGACATCACTGCATTCAAAAAGTAATAATTGAAGAGAAAAATTCGGGTGTGCGGGACGAGGAAGAAGGAGAATAGGAATGTTGGATGATTTGGAAGGGAAATAAGAATACTATAATTATAATGTCAACAGACATTTTCAATAAAGAACTTTATCATAATTATAAAAAAAAATAATGCGTTATATTTTCACAGATTAGTTTTAACACGACTGTACTACAAAACTGTATTTTTTAAAATAAAACCGAATTCTATTTACCGGTGAATCTAAAGCATTGTTTTTTTTTGAAGGGGGATGAGAAATACGAATTCATCACTATCGTTTGCGATAATAAACACTATATAGAAGAAAAGAAGAAAAGTACAAAAAACATAATATTATAATTCGCTACATTTTTATGTAACATTATGTAGGATTTTCTTAGTCGAATAGAACTTTGCGCAGTGGCGATATCGTAACCAATGAAGTTCATCTGAGGTGCGATTATTGCTAGTTGAAAACCTCTTAGTCGAATAGATTAAGAAAATCAATCATTTTCCGGTTTGAAAAAGAAGTAAAAAAAATTATATTGAAATATACGTATATTTTCGTAATAGTCTCTTCAAATTATTCGTGCAAAATTTAGATTTTTCAGAAAAATTACTTTATTTACAACATTTTTTAATAATTATTTTATTTACAAACATATCGTTATAAAAACCTCATTTTGCATGAATAATGAGAAAAGACTAGTTATTATGGAAATATAATGTATATTTCAATAAAATTTTTATATTTGTTTTTACGATTATTTTTCTGTTCTAAAGTTCCCTAAGTCACGTGATTATTATTTAGTGGTCGATCAAATTAGTAATCGCATATGTTAATCAAAATTTATAGCTTTATACGGAGCGGCGTTGGTTCCTTTTCAGTATCTGCTACAATTAAAAGTTACCCGCTTTTCTAATATTAAAGTAATTGTTTTTTTCTTTTTAATTCTGTAAGTGGTGCATGAGTTTGTTGTTGTTTTAACAACGATTTGCACCGTTTATGTCTTAAATTACTCGTAGAACTAAGCGCTATCAACTAAAACTTATACTACACTAATTCACACAGTTTACTACTACCATGACCACTAAAATAAGACAAACCAAGAAACATTGCTTCCACGACCAAGTCACTACTCGCACTGGTTTCCGATCCTGCAGTACTGGTGGTCGCCGGCGTCATACCCATTGCTATTTTGGCAAGGGAGCGCCATGCGATCTTTAGGAGGCGCCGGGCAGGCGAAGACCAGGATACCATTGCCAACGAGGAACGCACTCGCACGTTTCTCGCATGGCAAGAAACCTGGGACTTCGAGACCAGAGGACGATGGACCGCAAGGCTTATCCCTCTGGTCGGACCGTGGACGGAACGGCGGCATGGAGAAGCGGAATACTACACGACCCAGTTTATTACTGGGTCACGGGTACTTCCGCGCTTACCTCCATGTCATAGGGAAAGCGCTGTCCCCCGACTGTCTCTATTGCCCCGGTGTACGGGACGACGCCGAGCACCCCTTTTCAAATGTGCTCGGTGGGCGGCAGATCGAGGGATACTAGAGGCGGATGTCGGTGCACTGACCCCCCCACAACGTGGTTGCGATGATGCTCCGTAACCTGAGCAGCTGGGAGAGTGTAACCCGATTCGTCGGCAGGATTCTCAGGACCAAGAAGAGTTACCTGGATAATCCTGAAAATTAGGTAGCGCCTTCTCAGGCTAGTATAGCAGGACTCCGCCGGAAGTAATGTTTTAAACAGTTCCGCGTCGAGTCCTGGTAGAAAGGGGGTGGTTTGTCGGTAGTCTGCTGATGATGATTGGATAATACCATCAGTGGGGGAGCCCGACACACCATGCGTATATGCATTTCCACCTACCTACTCCCCAAAAATAAAAAAATAAAATAAAATAAATAATTGTTATTATTTTTTTAAAAAGAATTTTGGAAATCGACTTTAGATAACAAATTTAATCGGGCAAACGATTTTAGAAATCTTTTCTGGAAGTCTGGTAATGTTTCACAAGATGGCAGAGGACATCAAACATAGCGATATTTATCTCAAAAATGAATGATTCGTTTAAAGACTGCCTTATATGAAAATATTTTAATTAAATTTCTCATTTGAATATAAAATTAGTTTAGTGATAGAAGAAAAAAATAAAATGTGAAATGAGCAGTCTCAAAATTTTGTGCCTGTTTTCACGTATCATTTTTGCAATCCACTTTAATAGTTTCATCCATCTCAGCTGTTTATCAGCAGATTTAAATAACTGAGGTTTCATTTTGTTCAAAATAAAAGGCGTAACATTAAAAAAAACAAAAAAACAATTCAATAAAAACTATTATTTATGGCGGTATTAATAATTATTAAAAAATCTAAACGGCTGATAAAGTGACTGAAGCTAGTAGGACATTTGTCAAGGTTTAAAATATGTAATATGTATGTATAGTCAAATATATGTGATAAATTTTAAGTTTTTTCGTCAACGACTTTTCGAAATACGATGCAAAATCTGTTTAGAAAGAGTGTTGAATATCCAACTCCCTAAATCCGATCGACATGAAACTTTGGAATTTTAAGTAACATAACTATACTTTCATCATTCTCAAGTTGAATTTTCTATCACCACTACACAAAAAAAATTCAAAATACCAGTAGTTACCCCTCCCCTTTTTTAATTTTGTCCAAAATTTAATGTCACCAATGAACATTATTATATGTGGAAATTTGCCGAGTTATTTTCAAATAATTTAAGCCGAGATAATTTGAGATGTTGATAAAAATACAGACTAGCTGTACCTTAACTATGCTACCGCAACAGCAGTAGAAAGCTATATATTGTTGGTAAAGTAAAAATAAAAATAAATAATGTAACTTTAAAAAAAATATATTATCAGTTTTAAACCGTTTCAATAAGGCACATTTGAAAAAAAATAATTAACCTTCACTGTGATAACACACCTATTTGTTTAAAATAAACCGAATAAATTCATTTTTTGCCTTCATTTTTCTAAAAAAATAAACCTTTAAATCTGTAAACGGTAAATAAGTATGATAAGCGGTAAAAAAAGCAACGAAATTTCACTGAAAAAAGATAATACAAGTAAGTAAGATAGTCGAATAAATAGGAGAAATTATAATTTAGAGAAAACATAGTGATTTCTTTCTAAAAACGAATAACTAATTCTTAAAACACATAATAACAAATTATTTTATGTAACATTACATAATATTCAGACACACTAGAAAGGAATCTATACTCCTATTGTCATTTATGATAAATTGCGACCAAAAAAAACAATTTAATGAGAAACTGTATAATGCTTCTGGGATTCAATTTTCTGAACTTTTAATTAAATAGTAACGGTTTGGCCAAGAGCTGTACTGAAACAGATTACACAATTAATACCGGTAAATTATATAAAAGTAAGTACTTTATACAGTGTTGCGTTTAATAATATTTACATAACTATTGTTATTTAGAAAAAAAAAGTTTGATATATACGAAAAATTATTTTTCTGTAAATTTTAAACGTACAGTATACATTGTTCCATCCTCTTTGACAGAGGGGAAGCATTACTACATTTCACTTAGATGGTTCTGGGTTTGAAACACGGTCGGGACTGATATTTTTTATAAACTGGAAAAATTCATACAATAATTAAATCTAAGATTCAGACCTTAGCATTATCTAATGAATAAATAAATAAATAAATACGATTCTTTATTTTAAATATAAATGATTATCTTTTTTTATTAATAATGTTCCAGTCAGAACTAATTGTAAAACGGGGGTATACAGCTGAGGAATACAAAGTTACAACTGAAGATGGTTACATTTTATTATTAACAAGAATAATTACTGGAAAATCAGGACCACATCGTCCTGTCTTATTTTTACATGGATTGTTGTCAGCATCTGACCAATGGCTTTTACCTGGATGCAATGAGAGTTTAGGTAAACGTGTTATTATACAGTATAATAAAATCTCATATGTGTGTGTGTGTGTGTGTGTGTGTGTGTGTGTGTGTGTGTGTGTGTGTGTGTGTGTGTGTGTGTGTGTGTGTGTGTGTGTGTGTGTGTGTGTGTGTGTGTGTGTGTGTGTGTGTGTGTGTGTGTGTGTGTGTGTGTGTGTGTGTGGTGTGTGTGTGCTGATGTATATGTAACTTCTTGCGAACTCTAACAAAATCTAATGACATGAGATTTTGTATAAAAATAAACATTAAACTAACAGGGGTTTCAAAAGATATATTACTCTTAAAATGTGAGGATATATCCTTATACCTGGTAAATATTACAAAACTCCATTCATCAGATAGCAAAAAGATTAATTTTTCATGGTAGTATAAATAACCTTGACACACAATAGTATCATCCCAACAGCCTTTGTTTTATGTTGTGTCAGCGCATATATGAGTACATGTGATCAGTAAAAAGTCAATCTCTCCTAAATAATAATTAAATTCTGTAATAGGTAGAATTATGGTTTAGTGACAATTGCTGTTGAATAACTGTCAAGTTCATTTTTGTACCGGTATTGAGAATAACGGTGTGTAAGTCCACAGAAGAAGAATAAGTTTTTAGGCTTCAATGTTATTACTGGGCAAACTGGCCTTTAGGTTACCTAATAACTTGTTTCACCCGCTGAGCTACATAAACCATCAAAATGTTTGAACAAGCAGCAGTGAAGCGAGTACTATTTTCATGAACAATCCTTATATAAATTAAATAGGTGTTTGGTATGTGATCTTCTGTCACTATGTAATAGGTTTTTTTATTTTTTGATAAAATTGTAGAAGAGTAAATTATCGACTACTAATTTAGCATTTAATTGCACTGTTAGAAGAAAATAAATGAGTGTGGTGGCTTCAGCAAAATCATGGGCTACCTGTCGATGAAACAATAGCTATTTTCAAGAATTTTTATATTGTGCTTGATTTTTCGTCAAATTTTAAGCTCACTAAGATCTTCTGAACCTGTAACACAAGATTCTTCCTTTATGCATATTTAAATAGTGTTACTTTTTGGATCATTAGAATAGCCTTATTATTTATTATTATATACACTTTAGCCTATATTTTATTTTTTGAAAAAAAAAACCACAAAAATTTAAATAAACTTGTTTGTAGCATTTATACTTGCTGATAATGGATATGATGTTTGGCTTGGAGATCAACGCGGAAATGTTAATTCACAAGCGCATAATAAATATGATGTAGACAGTAAAAAATTTTGGGATTTCAGGTAATATATTAATTCACAACATTTAATCTTACAATAACCTTAATAGAAGTTAACAAGAATACTTGTATGTTTTCAAAATTTAATTAATCTATAATTCAAAAAAGTAGGTATAATGTTTTAGGTAAGACCGTGTAATATTTTACTTTTCCAGCAAATATAACTGAATTAGCATTTCTCCTTATAAAGGGAAAAATACAGTGATCATGTTAAAATATGATTATCAAGTTTTTGCAATCTTTGTGTTTTGAGTTCAAATTAATTCAAGACCAAAAACATATGTATATATGTCTGTCGCACTGCTTTTGGCCTTATATCTCAGAATTGACCGAGCTGTATTTCTTCAAATTTTGGTTAAATATTTACAGATATGAAGCACTGACTATATTTTTTTTTTTTCAAAATTAACTAAAGAAGTGAGGGGATATCGTGAAAAAACCAATTTTGAATTTTATAAAGTAACACAAATTCTTATTTTTTCCGCCAACCACCTAGACTCGGTCCCGCCGCGAAAGCACACTCGGTTCTAGGGGTTCCATTGCCTCTAACTGTCCGGGTGACCATGCCAGAGTCGGCTGTGCCGTCCCCGGCATGGGGTACCACCCAGTCGGCCGGGATTACGTCCTCTCAATCACCTGCCTCAAATCAGGGGTCCCCAAGGGGGACCCCTAACCGGTTCTAGGTCTTTATTTGCCTGCCTCAAATCAGAAGTCCCCCAAACAAAGGACCTCCGATCGGTCTTTACGGTTTCCCTTCCTACTCACCCCAGGAGTCCCCGTTCACTCATCGGATTGCAACACCTCAGCATCGCACTCATCATGAACGGGGCTATCCAGACACACCCTACACTACCCCCCTACGTACCACCCTCTTCCTCTTCAACTTCCTCCATCGCTTTCTTTTTCAAAATGTTGCCCACCATCCTACCAATTAGGTTCCTGTTTCTAGGGCTATGTAACATTGCCTCTATCACATTATCCAGTGTAATGGCACCAACAGTAGCCAGCACTTCCCTCCTACCCTTCTCCCATCTAAAATAGTTAAACACCGTGTGTTCAACCGCATCGCATTGCCCACAATATCTATACTCCAGCGACCTGCTCCTCTTTCTATCACAGAGCAACTTATTGAAGCAGCCATGGCCAATCAAGAATTGCGTCAATTCATAGTTGACTTCATCATGTTTCTTGACCAGGCGTGGCATAATCTGCGGCATTTGCCTCCTCGTCCAGTTACCCACCTGACTCCTGGACCACCTCTGCTGCCGCTTATCCAACATTTCCCCTTTTGTCTGACTCTTCGATTGCCCTTCTCTTCTTTCACCATTTCTTCCGCTACAAGATCCCACGGCGACATCCCAGCTTATTACCAATGCCACCTCGGTGGAGACTGTACGATACGCCCTAGTTACCCCAATAGCCAAGGGCCTCTGAAGACTTAACAATTGGTTCCAGGCCTTCTTCTTCTTCAAGGCTCGTTTCCATGCCGGAATCGCATACATGACAATGAACCGAGCCACCGATGCCAACAGCCTCCTTTTCGCCAAACTCGGTCATTAGCCTGCACACTGCAGCCACTGTTCATTTACTTTCCTGTACATCCTCGACCACATGAGGCTAAAAACATCTCTTATTATCGAGCCAAGCTCCAAGGAACTTTCCACAATCTCCACACCTCCTACTACTAAACTTATTGGAGCCAACCGTCTCCTTCCTGCCATAACCACAACTTGAGTCTTCTCTAAGGCCAAATGAAAACCTCCTCATCCAACCAGGAATGTACCATCCTCATGACTACATTGCCCTTCCTCACCAATTCATCCTTTGTTTTATCCGATATAACCAGGGACAAATTGTAAAAATAAATTAGATATTTAATGCAAAAATAAAACTAAAGGTTTTTTGAATATTAAATTACCTCTAAAATTTGAACTTTTACTGTATTTAAGAGAAAAACTTTTAATAGCTATTTCAAAACAGTAATTTTTCTTTAATTCTATTCACTTAAAATCAATATGGCAGAAAAAATATCCCAAAAAGATTAAGCCAACTGTATGAAATACAGTATCAATAATGTATTGACATATTAGTATAATAATATTTTACTATTATAAAGTATTAGTATAAATAAATATTTTTTAGCTAATTTATGCTATTAGAATAGATTTTACTGAATATAAAAAATAATCAACATTTGTTATTATGTTACAGCTTCCATGAATTTGGAGTGTATGATTTACCAGCATTTATTGAAAAAATACTTGCTATAACAGAAGCATCACAACTTTCATACATTGGACATAGTTTGGGTGCATGTGAATTTCTAATAATGGGTTCTGAGAGACCAGAATATCTAGAAAAAGTAAAAGTTTCTATACTTCTGGCTCCATTTTTTAATCCACCAAGAATAAGTCAATCGCTTATTTTAAACACAATTAATTTGTTTTCACCTATCATTATGGTATGGTATAACTTCTTATTAATATACTTATATTAATACTACTTACAATTTCTTATATCTATAGTAATTACTTTAATATGTGATGCCTCCAACAGGATAACTTTCTACTGCCTGAAAGCAAAATTTCAGGGTGTTTTTTAATGACAAGTCCTCTCAGGATGATAAAATTTTTTTTTGATTGCTACAAAATTAAACCACACAGTTTTGCTTTTACCCACCTCCTTAAAATCCTAGCTTATCATCATTACTACACATTTGTTATGATTATATATATACACACACACACACACACACACACACACATACACGAGTACTACTGTCTACAATATAATATCATCTCTTAGGTCACTTCCAAAAAGTCAGAACAAGTTTTCAAGATACAAAAGTGGTTGTCAGATTATTGTTTGGCAGCTATAAGTTCCAAATATGAATCACGTAGATTGGTGTTAGAAAATTAAAGATGTTAACTTTTCATAATGTTGTTTAATTAATAAGGTGTAATCTGTGGAATAGAGAATAGATTTATTCTTAAAAAAATAACAATATCCACCTCTATTAATCAGACTCAGAACTGTTTTTTGTAAATTCGAAGACAATATGTTGTTCCGTTTACAAGAAGGGGTCTTATTATGTAATAAATTACGGAACGACCTGAAAAATCTTCCAAAGAAAAGAAAAAAGATTTTCTTTTATAGAACAATATTACCCTGTCAATTAATTATTTTTTAAATAGTAGTTATTAACAATTTCTTTTAAAATTTGTTTTCTGTTCAACGTGTACATATGAGTAAATAATGTGCTTTAATTTTCAAAAAGGTCTTCTGAACTGTGAATTATTTTGCAGCTCTTTTTTATATTTAACATCTTTATGTATTTATCTTAACATTAGTTGATGCATTTATATTTTAAATAATCTACATGGATTTTAGTCGACTTATTTTTTTTATTTTATAATTAATCTTACTCATTCCTGTTGTGATGTATGTAATGTATTATGATGTACTGATCAAGAATAAAAATTTTTGTCTTCTTATTTGTATAGGAATCTGATTTTTAATTAACTAATTAAGATCAATGAAAATAATGTCTTGCCTCTTGCTACAAAACGAACTCCGGATATTTGTTACATCAGTCAATTGTTCTACTAACAACTGTATTATTGAGGCAACAATTATACAAAAATAATTTGTTGGTAAACTAAAATCATTACAGATCATCTGTAATAATAGCCAATGCAGAGCCCATATTCAAATCCAAATAATGGCTCATGCTTGCCTCCAAGATATCAAAGTAACAGGAGGGTTTGTAACATTTTTATAGAGTGTACATGTTATATTTTTATAATCAGCTTTTTACAAAAACTTTCATGTTACCAATGTCTTTTAGTCGTTAATTCCATCAACCAAGATCAATTACTGAAATTTAAATTAGCTTACTTATTCATTCTAAAGCAAAATTATTTCAAAATTATAAAAAGTTTATTTAACCAAGTTTAAGTTTATTTAACAAATACAATAATAGATGAGGATAAAATTAACCTTAAAACAAAAAGATATAAATATATATATATACCAATATAAATTGGAAAAGAAGATTATGTTCACAAACTATTTACAAAGATTTGAAATCTAACCTAAACGATCATTTAGATTATTAATTAATCATCACTGCAGAAATTTGTTTCACACTGCTGTTTTTTAGTCAATTAATATTTATTATTATTATTTCTTTTTTCATTTATCTATTCACTTTTTATTCTTACTTTTTTCACAATATCTATTGATGATATTGTTTAATAATCAAAATAACTGAAATGATAAATCTTAAATAAACTTTTTTATGAATGGTTTTTTAGCATAATGTTATTTTCCAATACATGTTTAGCATAAATCTGTGTTTGTGTATACATATATATATACAATTATGAGCTACTTTAATGGCTTTCAGAAATAGCATTTTTAGCAATATTCTCTCATAACATTATAATTCTACAACATTAGGAATACCAAAGAATTAGGAATTTAGCAGGATATGAAGAAAGAGAAAATATGTAGATAAACTCTATTTCAGATTAGATAATTAGCCTGTTATCATGCACCACTACCATATGAAGAAAAAGTAAGAAATCGTACCAGTAGTATAGAAAGCCCAAGTTTAACCACCATGTTGACCTTTGATGCCGGACAAAAATTTGGCTCTTGAATGTGTGTGGTCATGTTTTCCAGGATGGACATGTGTTTCCAGTTAAATTTACACACTGAAAGAGTGGATTTACTGCAAAACATATAGTAAAACACAGGTTTGAGATTACCCATAGAAAAATTACAACCAAAAATACAACAAAATTACTCCAAAATTACAACATAGAACCAACAAAGAAATTGGCAGTTGAACCTGAGGGTATTTTTTCTATATATTAAAGAACGATAAAAAAAATAACTAGCTGAGTTTTGAATCAGTTCACTACTGAATGCTGTTGAATGATGTCCTACACTCAGCTACACCAGCTTCATGATATATTGATTGAAAATTATCTTACATAAGTTGCATGTTTCTTATATATATATATACTGTGTGTGTTAACAGCTATACATTATGATCACTACAAAAGTGCACTTTTTTATTATTATTATAATGTTACAGTAACTTTACAGTCGGTTCAGAAATAAAATTGAATAATAAGTAAATAAGCTAAATTTTGAATGAACATTAAGAAGCTACAAACCTAGTGGTTTATAACTTAAAAGTTAACAACGAAAAGATGTGAAATTGAAGAGGAGTTTGTAAATCTGGATTAAAAAACAACTTAATTGAATCGATATATCAAATCAAGGATATTGTTTCTCATTAATCTTGAAAAATCGTTGATAGAGTTATCCGATAAATTGACTGCTATTTAATTTGAATCCCGATCCAAACGATTTTGATATCGTTGACCGATCAGTCAGATCTCTTGCCTAACGGTTCGTTATTTAATATCATTATGTATGAAGTTATTACTTATATACCAAGGTATGTTTACATTTTTCACAGTGTTTTTGTCTGATAACGTTCAAGTATGTCAATATTGGAATTGCTTGCTGTACCCCATAATTCAAGTCCAAATTGGTTTCAAGATGGATTTATAAATCAATAAAGTAAGGCGCTGGTCAAGATGAAAACCTAAATATTTACGTTCTTGAGAACTTGGAATTGGAATATTAAAAATAGAAACAGTCGGGCAGTTTTCCTTTCGAAGGGTGAATGTGACGTGCTTCGACTTTGTTCATTTATCTTTATTTTCCAACATGTAAACCACAATTCAAGGAGAGTGATATAATCTTGAATATAATGAGATGCAGTAGCTGGATTTTCATGGACAGTAAGAATTGCAGTATTGTCAGCAGATACGGTTGTATCTGTCGTAATTGGCAAATCAGCAGTAAACAGAACATATAAGATGGGTCCAAGAACACTTCCTTGTGGTACCCCTGATTTTATTAGGAACAAATCCGTTAAAACATCTTTATGTTTAACTTGGAAATATCTATGTTCTAGGTAAGATTTTAGCACTACATAGAAAACAATCGATAACACCTTTTTTTAATTTATAGAGCAATCCTACATGCCAAACTTTGTCAAAAGCTTGACTTACTCGAGGAAAACCACAGAAAGTATTTTTTGTGGTCTAGGGCATGATTTATAACAATTCTGTTTGCTTGCTCCACAGTAGCATGTTTTTCCCTAAATCCAAATTGATGATTTGGAATTTGATCGTTTACGAACTACTTCATTTTTAAAAAAAAAGGCTTTTCAAACACTTTAAAGAGCACTGGAAGTAGACTGATGGGCCTATAAGATTTAACATCTGTTGGTTCTTTATCCGGTTTCTGTATAAGAATTATTTGTGAAATTTTCCACGGACCAGGAAAATGACCGATTCGAATAACAGCATTAAAAATTAGAGTGACAAAACGTATCGCTTGTCGAGGTGATGCTTGAAGAACCTGACCGGTGATTAAATCATATCCCGGTGCCTTTGTTGGATGTAATTCGTTGTTAATCACTGAAGAAACCTGTTGGATTGTAAAGCGTTTAATCGGTAAGAACATTTGAAAAGGAGAAATCAAATATTCGGAAATTTTCCTGAATTCATTTGCATCTGATTCAATGTTATCGGGCTGAACAAGTCGGAAAAATGTTCAGCAAATAAGTTCGTCTTCCTTGAAAACTTCCCGCCTATGTTCTGTTATTTTTAGGGAGAGGAGGAATAGATTGCTAGGATCTCTTGAACGTCTTAGTAGCTTTCCATAAATTATATTCAGCAGACTGCCTATCTTCAATATAACATTGAACTGAAGTGTTTTTAAAAGTTTAAATTAATCTTTTTAATTCTTGAGAAGCCCTGTTAAATCTTCCCTTATCACCAGGGTAACGAGTTCTCTCTCATACGCGTCGTAGTATCTGACGTTCTTCTGTCTTTTCTATGATGAAGACCGGATATGTATTTTGAGCTGTGGCAACAGAATCCAAATTGGGAGTGGAGCCCCACGCCGCTGACCGAATCAATTTGGTCGATTCGTGTACTGCATTATCCACATCGGCCGATGATTTTAAAGGCACGTACAACCTTGAATTTTCCTCCAAAAATCTTGAAAACGTCATTTACCGGTCAATTTATTAAACAGAGTGGGAGATCGAACAGTTAGCTTAACGTCAAAAGATAACGTAAGCACAACAGGCGTGAGGGTGATGAAGAAAGACTGATTTCATTTCAAGATTCAGCATAAAAAATACATTCAAATTCACCTACTTTTATCTTAATTCCAAATTATTATTATTTTTTTTTTTTGTCGGCCTGTGTTATTATTTAACATGTAAATTGATTTTTTATGTTGATATTTTATATTGTAAAATTGTTTTAACACATACTACTTACTAGTAACAGTATGAAATAATAAGGATAGAAAATTTATTAAACATGAAAAATAACAAGTCAGTATAAAAAATATATTGCCATTACATAACAAATAAATATTTCATTGTATAATGAAAGAAAATGATGCAGAAATATATATAATTAACACTAACATCAAAGAAAAAGTAGATTGAAAACGACAGTTGAGAATGGTAATAATAAGGAATAAAGGGTCCTGATTAAAATTATAAGCGCACACATAACAATTACATTATTTCACAGTACTCAGAACATCTTAAGAGATAATATCCTGAAAATTGAAGGGTATGAAGTAAAATGTCAACAGGTAGACACTAACAAGTCGACCTGCATACATTCCCAAAATTAAACAATTATGGACAAAATTTTACACCGTACTATTGACATTTATTAACCATAACGGGTAGTGACATTTAATATAAGTAAAATGAAGCAAGCGATGAATGAAGGTGATAAAAGAGGGTGAAAACTATGAAAATTGTCACTTCCATTAGATCTATGGGAGAAAGTTGAATATTTATTTAATCTAAAAATGTTTATCCGTATTCAAGATAAATATTCTTACAATAAATTAGGATTCTTTTATTTTAAATTTATTATTACAGTTATATATACCCATTATTTTTATTATAGAATCCACTGGTTCGAGCAACAAAATATTCAATTTTCCCACGGACAAAAGCATTACAAACAGCCATACAAAGATTTTGTAGTCCTGAAGTTGCTATTGATATCTGTTTAACAATAGTAGGGGATGTTGTTGGAGATAATAGAAAAAACTTAGATAGGGTAAGTACATAATTAATATAAATAAGAGAAAAGTGTAATGATCTTTACAAATCTTCCTATACGATTATGATCAAATTAGATAAAATATAACCGCACTCCAGGTACTTGGAAAATTTTGGAAACTTAGAAATTACTTTATACTCTATTTTAACAATTATACAGCAGATATACTTCAAGAACCGTTATATTGTACTTCTGCTAAATATAAATTACAATTATTTCTTTGAACATACTATGGCTGTAACATAACTACATTTATAATGCAGGTACAATACCCTGAATATTAAACACTAATTCTTTTATCAGCACGCTCAAGCAAATCTTCAGTTAAATTACAAACCCAGTTTCAGACACAGATAAACAAGCACCTAACTATATAATTAATCATTCTATCTTATCATAAACTATCTTAATTAAAAGATATATCAAGCATCTAATTTGATTATTATGAAAAGTAATTGCATATCAGAATATATGTTACTTTCTCGGTGAATACAGGTGCAATAGCTATATTAAAGGAGAAGGTACATTGATTGTGTTAAAAAAGGGGATTTTTTGCAAATCTTTACATTTTAGAGTCCAACTAATTCATCTAGACCAAAATAAGCATACATATGTATGTATGTTTGCATGTATATGTGCAAATGTGTATGCACAAGTGAATATACCTGCTTTTGGCCTTATGTCTCAGGATGACTAAACCAATTTTCTTAAATTTGGCAAGTATTTCTATATATGGAAGGCATTGAACATATTAATTTAAAATAAAAATCGTTCAGACAGTGGGTGATATCGCGATAAAGCCAATCAGAATTTTCTTCAGAGGTACTACAAAAAACTTTGGCAAACTTGTTACCTGCATTGCATATATAAGTACACTAATTCAATTTTTTTCCAATCATCCCTCATCTTTAAAAATTAAATGATTTTTTTTGTTCTATCACCCTTCAAATTTTTTAGTATATATATTTTTTGTTGTTGATATTTTATACATCATATATTGTGCTACCAGAAAATATCTACAATTTTCCAAAATTGTTTTCAAATGAAATTAAATGAAACCGTATTCTAATAGGACAGTTGAATTTATTTTGAACAATACTATATAACACTAGTCACATTAGACCAAGAAATACATGACTGCGCCAGATGGGATTCTTCACTCGAATGAATGTATAAAACTGACTCGCAGGCCAGCACTAATAGAAACTAGAGCACATCACTAGCTGGCTCAAACTAGGAACAGAATAGTTGGGTTTAATTAACCACACATCTCAGGAGTGGTCAACCTCAGATTGTACAAGATTACACTTCATTTACATTCACACATACGAGTATCATACTCACTCATCCTCTGAAGTAATACCTCATGGTGGTTCCAGAGGCTAAAGAAAAAAGAAAAAGAGAGAGAGAGCCTCTATAATCGTACCCTGGACCCAAAATAAGTAATTTCTTTTCATTACTATCATAAAAGACTTTATTTTGACAATATCTTTAAACAATTTTTTTGTTTTAATTTATTATTTTTGTTATTATAGATCACTTCTTTAACAAAATTGTTTACTAAATTGTCCCTACAGAGTAACAGAGGAACCAAAATCAAAACTTTTATTTGATATTTGAATTTTTTATGCTTGTATCTTATTTTGATAATCATTATAATCAATACAAAAGGCATATTGATATAGGAGACCGTAAAATTTTTCATATTTAAATGTTTATAATGAAAATAAAAGTAAGCCTTTCAATTAATGAATTGCAAAAGTTTTCTGGTGAAGCCAGAAAGGTTTTGCAATGAAAAAGCTGTGCAAAAGCTTAAGTCAGTTGACTGACTTAAAGTTTAAAATCATGCTTAAAGCTTAAAGTCATAAAATACTTATAATGTGTGTGTGTAGAGTTGTAAATAATAACAGGTTAGATTTGAAATAATTACTGCACGGTTTAATATGCAAATATTTTATTTTTAATTTGGAAATTACTTTATAATGATTTATTTATTTATTGTACATGTTTTTATTGAACAGCACATTATTTACACTTTAATGCATAAACAATGCCGTAAAAGTCCTTCCGTGATTAAAAATAAAATTAGAAAAATTTGTATAATTTAATGTTCACAATTTACATTGTGAGGAATCATATTCATTATTTACAAATAATTTACTACTGTTACATATAATTTTATACATTTGAAATAATGTAGTCTAAATATATAAACATTTTAATAATGAATAACCAATCCAGTGAAGTTGACATTTTAATATCAATAGAAATTTGATGTGCTTGTGTTCATTCAGATACTAATATAAAAACTTAATGAATATAAGATTTTATGAATATAAAATCTTTGATAAAATATGAAAAAAAATATTCAGTTTCTGATCAAAAGTGAGGGACTAGTTACACTGCTGCAAGACTGTATCAGTTTAGTTTATAGAGACAGCATTCTTCATTTAGTAACTACGATGTAAATATTTTTTGGTAATAGCAAAATAAAAATTTTGTGATAAAATAAAATTTCACACAACTTGAAATAAAAAATTACTTAAAATTATGATTTTTTTCAGAAACTGGTTCCGTTTTATCTTAGTTCTGTACCAGCAGGTGGTTCACTAAAAACAACAGAACATATGGTACAGTCATTTAAATCAGGTAAAATATCATTAAATTCATTTGAAGAGTATAAAAAACCTGATAACACTTTAAATTTATCATGAATGATTCACGCCAAAATTAATGGAACTATTATTTCAAAGGCCTTTCACAACTAATTATCAGCACCTTCTTCAATGTAATTTTAAAAGAACTGTTTCCATTGCAGATGCATTGAAATTTCTAAATGATTATAAAAAATTTTAAAAAGTTTTAAATGAGTAACTACATAATAAAATTTATGTGTATTTTGCTTCTTTGTTAAATATGCTGTTATTGATAAATTTACACCTGTAAATTTTGTATTGATCAAGTGTGTTAGAATTTTTATTTCAATATAGTATATTTAAATGCTGGTATGGTACGTGTGGTTAATGTCTTTGTACATGTTTGTATGAGATAATTTGTAAAAGTAGATTTATTGTTTGTGTTCTTTGTATGTATGGATGAATATTTCCAGTTTTCTAATATGTATATATGTATATATATATATATTAGTAGAAACTCCAGTCAAAAGTTACTGAAAATTATCTTCAAAATGGCTTTGGAAAAATAATTCAATTAATCTGAAAGTGAGTTGTATATCATAATAGAACATCATTATATATTAAAGTTCCAATTAAGATTAAAAAAATTGAAAGTGGTTGACATTAATTGATACCAAACTGTGTGTAACATAATTGACTGTGAAAAAATAATATAAAATTAATGCTTGAGATTGAAGTTGTGGATAACAGGAATATTGGTAACTATTATTTTGTCATTCTTAAAGACTCCTAAGAACTATGTTCTTTGCAAATATTGTTGCCTATGTCTCAGATAAGCTTCTAATTTAATAATTTTCTACAAGTCATTTTTTGACATTTATGAAAATTAGAGTCTCTTGAATTCTTTCTTTCCTTTATGAACATTACACTGTTATCATAATAAGTACAGAGCGATTCAAAAAATACTTCACATTTGAAAGCATATAAAAGTTTATTGAGAAAATTTGGATATTCAGTTATGATCTCATTTCATAGAACAACACATCAAGGTTTTCACCCGACAATAACTTATAACTTTTGTTTGATATGACTTTCATTTGTAATTCAACATACATCCCACCTGAAGTTGATTTCATTCCAAACTGTAGCCAGCAAGTCAGGCGTTACCTCTGCAGCTGCAGTGTTAATGTGAAATCTCAACTCAGCAGGCAAAGGTGGGTACTTAAACCTAATCTTTAATGAAACTCCACAAGAAATCGCTTCCCGAACCTGCCAGAGGATCGAAAAGATATTGGCCTCAAGATTTTAAGAACGGAGACACGATGTAACACAAAGGAATCGTCCTTAGTTAGCCGACATCTCGATTCCCCCCCGAGGGGAGAAGATCCCGCCTCGTAGTGTGTCCGGTCGCTACACCACCCCCTTCGTTCAGTTAGCCGACAGTGGCACTGCTACAACACACTACCCAGCTGTGTAGCCTAAACTCTACAGCAACTAAGGTTGACCGACAGCCACTGATCGTTGTCAGCCCCGACGACGAGAAGGTAGGAACGCTGCACTTGTAGAAACAAATCGCTACCGGTAGCAGTATACCTCGCGGTAGGCAGTCTCTGTTATAATCGGAGTCAAACCAATAGATATCTTGGTTGATGAGCGTAAGGAACGCTACATTTCCAAGGTAAATAACCTATTGACGTCAGAACGAAAGCAGGAGATTGAAGACCGGGCCCTTGCGCCTTGGCAGGTCAGGTTTGACAAATCCCTCACAGGTCGCTACACGCATGGTAAATTTCCTATATCTGATTTAGGTGCGATTGGATGGGTCTCTCCTAATCGGTATATTACAGTTTCTCTCCGGGTACGGTGCCTTTCGGGCGAGTTTACCTAGGTTTCGTTTGGTGGATTCGAGTCAATGCTCGGATTGTGGAACTGATGATACATTGGACCACATCCCGTACGTCTGTCCCGGATACGAGATCAAACGTTAACGAGCTGTTAGGGAACTTGAGAGAATACATTCCTTTCTGGATCTCTGTATTAACTGGATGATCCGAGAGGAGTGGTCCATATTGGCTGGTTTTCTTCGCGCTCTTGCGGTGTGGTAGGTCTGCAGAGCGAGTTTAATCGAGGTACTCGATCGTGGTAGGATCCCGGGAGGCGGTCCTTTGCTTAGGCATTGGATTGGCTGGACGTAGGCGCATTGGCATTGTGCCACGGTTTTATTTGTATTGTTTGTGATTCGATTTGGGGCTTCCGCTGGTGGGATTGGCCTCGCCGCCGGGGTATGTTAACCTGTGCGACCGGGGGCGTGGCTTCCCTCCGCCGGTAGCGGTCGTGATCGTGACTTAGTAATGCCATGCAAGACACCATGATGGGACCATGAGGTGGTGCGGAGTGTGTCCCCGGCTCCTGCGCGGACCGTAATGAGGTTGCGTTATCCTTGTTAGGTGATTTAAATTGGTCGACTTAATTGGGTGTAGGTCTGAACTTATATGTTGCGTAAAACATAACTTTTATTGGTATGAGTGTAGCATTGATTTAACTTTAAAATCGTTCGTTTTCTGAGGCATTCACAGTTACGAACGGTGTTGTTAAATATTTACTAGGCGCGAGGATCGCGCTTCACGGGTTTCGGTCAGTTAGTTTGAGGGAATCATATTAGGTTGGATGTGAAGATATCCGTTTGAGGCCTACGTGAAGGCAAAATTTGAACCCTCGGCAAATGTATGCCGAGGCATTTACATTGGTGACATCCTGACCGATGGCTGGCTGATGACTGTGGAATGTAATCAGTTAGAGGGTCTAAAGACGACCTCCGGCAAACCCCCTCAGGTCTTGGAATGGGGGGGGGGTGGTAACCGGTAACGTCACAAGGTGGGTGTCTTCGCCCTACGGGGTTGGGATGTCTTTGACGATATAAATTTAATCATTGATAGTCATATATGTTTTACCAGTTGTCGGGGTGCGCCTACCGATTTCAGTGATATACGACAAGTGGGCGGTGGGACATGCAAGCGACCTGTGTATGACACCACGCTTATTGCGCTTATGCTTTTAGGTTAGCTCTAGGTGCTAGTTAGGACACTGATGACTGAAATGTTTCGAGGCTCAGTAGCCGTTTGTGGCACAGACATTCGGTCTTATGCTTTAGAACGACCGAATAGGATGGTGACGGGAGAAATGCCAAGCAATCCAATTACTCTTTCGTTCTTCCAGCAGGACAAATTTTTGGATAGATTTGAGAATCTAAGAGCCCTTGCTTTCCGCCATCTTCTGATCGCTACTGATAAAACTACTAAACCGCTTTCATATTCCTTCCGCCAACTAAACTAGAAAAGGGAACAAACAAGAAACATTCCGTACACATGCGGAGTAAAAAAATCTATCTTCCTCCAGCACGTCAGGGTTGGCACTGTGGGAGCGACAGTGCTCTCTTTTCCTTGCAATCTTGCAAGGATGCGCACAACAGCCAAACACCACGCCGCTGGAACTGTGAAGCGCACAGTTCCATACAAAGATTTTTGTATCTTCTTCATAAATTGACGGTTGGCTATTGACATTAAGCTTAAGGATTATAAATTATACAAGAACAAAGAATGATATAAAGAAAAAAAGACTCATTATGTTAATGTTATCGATAATATCAAGCGGAGATTGGAGGTACTGCAGTTCTACAGTTCCTATACCCAAGCTGCCACTGCATATTATATATATCTATATATATATATATATATATATATATGTAGTTATATATATACATACATACAAACTATCTAATCTATCTATCTATATATATATATATATATATATATATATATATATATATATATATAGAGAGAGAGAGAGAGAGAGAGAGAGAGAGAGAGTTTAAAAATTTTATGGAAAAAGAATCCCAAAAAAAACTCACAACAGAAAAAAATGCTTTCAGTTGATATTCAATGATAATTTTTTATTTAGTAGGAAATGATTGGTCAGGTTAAAATGCCAACTATTACAATGAAACAGCATAAAAATAGAGTGTTTAAATCAATGAAATGTATGAAGTTTTAATCAGAATTGTCAAGAGAATATTAGAGTATAACTAGAGTTTTTTTTTAATGACCCAAACTTATAGCTGATTCAGTTGTGCAGAAAATGTTCAAGAAAGATTTTATTTCTTATCGTTGGTAGTGCATCACATTGGAGTAACTTTTATCTTAGATATTTAAACAAGTGAAAATTTATGTAACTAAAAATAAATATTTTACAATGAAATATTATGTTTCTTTTCAGGAAAAACTCGTCATTTCAGTTATAATTTGGTAGAAAACTTGAGAAGATATGGGCAAATAACACCACCAAATTACAATATCAAAAATATTAAAACACCAATAGCATTGGTTTATGGAAATAATGATGGATTTTTAAAGACCAAGGTATTAAATTTTTCTAAATTTTTTCTTTCTTTAGATATATTTTTCTTAAGGTTGAGCTTATGAGGAAGGAAATTAGTGAGAATATAAATTGAAAAAATTGCAAGATGTTTCTGACCCAAATGTGTAAGACAATATTATCAGCTGAAGATTTAAATTAATTTTCGTTACCAATTCAGTAATAATCCCGATCATACCTTAAGTATAACATTAAAAAATATCCCTTTTTATTGTTAATCTCTAAGACTAAATAATTATTCATACATACACAAAACTCAAATAATTTCAACGTTTAATACATTCTCTTTTAATAAGGGCACCAACACATTCGGTCGCCCTAGAGCATACGACCGAATGTCTGTGCCACAGATGGCTACTGAGTCTCGAAACAGTTTATCGACCAGTGTCCTAAATAGCTCCTAGAGCTAACCTAATTGCGTGAGCGGACAAAGCGCGGTGCCATACACCACCGGCTTACGTGTTCCAATCGCTCACTTTTCAAATATTTACTAAAATGGGTATGACTTTACGGATAAAATATTTCATCCGTTAGGGCCTGTTGTACAGCCAATTAACAGGAAAGAAATATTTCTGAATCGCTACAAAAGTAGCTCCCCTAGCAGTCGCTCCTCAGGTCCCATCAGCCTCAGTATTGAAAAATGTAGCAGGCTTAGACCTACAACTACATTAATTATAATGGAAAATAAGGGATCAAGGTTAAAGAAAAGGGATGAAAGATAAGAAAGAAATTTAAGAAATAGAGCACTCTTATTGCAATATAAAAAAAGACCGTTAATTGATTTACGAATAACAGTCGAGTGAACTAATCGGGTACAAAGAAGAGGAAGTGCATTGAATCTCTTTATTATTCGATTGAATATTTTGACGAAATATCCTCAAAGTTCACTGTTAAAAAGAATAATCATTATTATACGGTCTGATTCAAGATGACAACATAGAGTCTAAAGAAATAAAATAATTTAATTCCAACAATAAACAAGATCTTTTCACGTGGCCAAACATGAAAATGTTGTACATGTTTCGAATCAAAAAACTTAGCAGGACATGGTTTTTACATTTTAGTATTTCTTTTCTTGGCTTAATGTTCACTGGAGTTAAAAAAATACTTATTTACTTTTAATTAATGTCTGTACTCATTATGTGTTGATGAATACTAAAATTAACTAAAGATGAACAGATTTTTCATTAATTTTTTAAAAAATGTTAGCATATTTAATTTAACCTATATAAAATAAAATTTTTCTGAAAGAGAATCGTACAAACGGGCATGAAATTGAACACAGATGAATATAATATAGAAATCAAAACGCTAAATTCTTGTTCAGTCTCACTTCATGCTACGGTAAGATAGAACCTGTTCAAATCTTGAAAATTTGGTGATTAATTTTCAGAAAAAAAATAATAAAACCAATCAATTTAGATATCTTTTTACTCTTTTATTATCATGCAATAGATAAATTAGTATGGTACATCATACATATAAATATATATATATATATATATATATATATATATATATATATATATTAACTTATGATTTTGTTAGGAGAAACCGATTGTAAATCTTCGTTCTACAACAAAAAAATTAGCTATAGAATTTTATTTTAAAAAGAATGGTTTTATTTTCAGTCCATACAAAGATATGCCAAAGAATTAAAAAATGTCGTAATGAACTATTGGGTTGAAGATCCGTTTTTCAATCATTTTGATGGTATTTTTGGAAAAAATGCAGCAGAATTAGTTCATAAGAAACTACTAAAACTTCTAAATAATTATAATTAACTTACATACTTTTAAATGAAAATCAATAAAAATGTATTAAAACACAATTATAAAAATATGAAATAATCAATAAGAAATATTTATTTATTATTTACCACTTTGTAATAAAAATATATCTGATCCTGATAAAGACTCCTCACCTATGATAAATACCTCTCTCTCTTTTTTCCTGTTTAGCCTCCGGTAACTACCGTTTAGATAATTCTTCAGAGGATGAATGAGGATGATATGTATGAGTATAAATGAAGTGTAGTCTTGTACATTCTCAGTTTGACCATTCCTGAGATGTGTGGTTAATTGAAACCCAACCATCAAAGTACACCGGTATCCACGATCTAGTATTCAAATCCGTGTAAAAATAACTGGCTTTACTAGGACTTGAACGCTGTAACTTTCGACTTCCAAATCAGCTGATTTGGGAAGACGCGTTAACCACTAGACCAACCCGGTGGGTTCCACTCCCTTAGCCTGTCCACACTCACACAGCGGCTCCCTGAGATATAAAAGTGAAAATTGTTATACATAAGTCGCGCGCAATAGTACCTAACGCCATCTTGTAACCTCCCAACCCGCTCGCCATTTAATTTTTTCTTAAGTTATTATACTGTATGTGTGTATGGGTGCGTGTAAATAAGTATAAAACCTACGCATGCGCAACACCATACTTCTACTGTGTTTTAATTGTGTTAATATGTAAAAAGTAAGATATAAGGAAATCGTAAACGTGTGTTATCTTCAACTCCCAGAGGAAAGGGAGGATGATGTTGTCAACAGAGACAAGCGATGAGAGGCTGCGGGGTTAAATATGCAGGAAATGGGGCTGTGTTGTCACAATCAACCAATAAAGAGACTTACGGTTCCATGAGGAATAAGATTTAATATTAGGGGTTTGGTTAGCTGGCATTTCTCCCACCACCACCTCATTCGGTCGCCCTAGAGCATAGACCAAATGTTCCGTGCCAAAAAACGGCTACTGTGCCTCTAAAAACGGTATAGCGACCTCGATCCTATCTGCTCCTAATGAGCTACCTAACTTGCGTGAGCGAATTAAGAAGGGTGCCGTACAGCACCCGCTTAAGTGTCCCAGTCGCTCACTTGTCAACAATAAAACTAAATCGGGGAGGCGCACCCCTTGTTACAATTAAAAACTATCGTAGTTTCTTATATATAAAAGGCATCGAGTCATACTCGATAAAAATTTGAGATTTATCAGACACATCGATATGATATGTAGTAGGGTCACTCCAATGGTCAAAGCTCTCAGAGGACTCTTCCAGAACCATGGAACACCAAAAATAGAAACTAGGAAATTAATAACTGCTGCAACAACATCAATGATATTATATGCGGCCCCGGTTTGGGGACATACAATTAGTATTAAACGAAATAAAGGAAAATTGAGAAGCGCACATAGACTTGCACTGTTGAGGGTGGCCGCTAGTTACAGAACGGTGTCCTATGACGCGCTTTGCGTAATAACAGAGGTTCTACCAATAGACCTGCAGATTAAAAGCAGGATGCTTAGATATGAGGGACTACCACAAGACGAGATAGCGGCTCAATTGGAGCAAGAATGGCAGTTGGAATGGTCACGCTCAAGAGTCGGGGATTGGACTAGAAGACTAATCCCTGATATAGGTAGGTGGTATGGAGGTAGACGCGGAAACGTTGACTTCTATATGACGCAGTTATTATCGGGGCATGGATCTTTCGGGCAGTACCTAGCCAGAATTGGAAAAAGGGACTGGAATGTGTTTATTGTGAGGAAACAGATAATGCAGAGCACACTATATTTGTATGTCCTAGATGGGCTGAAAACAGGAGGGTAATTATAACAAATCGATTAACACCGGATAATCTAATTAATTGGATGGTACAAAATCAAGAGAACTGGGACTGGTTCAGAAGGTTTGCTGGAGAGATCCTGAGAACTAAGGAAGAAGAGGGTGGTAGACTGTGATTAAGTTAAGTAGGGAAGGGTGGACAGTCTCTCCGTGGAGGGCCCGTATGCCCTGGTATGCGGGTTCCTGCGAAGAGAGAGAACTCCAGGGGAGATGGAAATAAAAGAAAAGACCCAGTCCCGGCCGGCGGTGTTTCTCCCTGCGGGCGTCTAGGCACTTTGTGGGGTGGGTACCGTCGGTTAGAGGCATAGGCGTAAAGACCGAGACCCGGTTCCCTGCGGAGGGGCTGGGGGACGGCATCACCGGACCTTGGCCCTAACGCGGGGAATTAGAGGCAGGCAAAAAATAAAACAAAAGATCCAAGACCGGGGGGGCCAACCTGCTGTGCCGGATGTAAAGCCGGTGGGTGGGGGACGCCCCCTTTGAATAGAAGGACACTCTCCCCGACTGAGTATACTTAAATGGATATCCAGTCGGGGAGAGTAGGGGGGGGGGGGAAAAAAAAAAAAAAAAAGGTTTTGGTTCTGGTATAATAAATGCTTCTGACCAGCTGGGTGGGAAGACTTGTTCGGAGAATAAACTGTTGAAAATATTCAAAAGTTGTTGTAGTGCCGAATTAGAAAGGTGTGAAAGCATGGAAAGGCGAATGTTGTCAGGTCCAGGGGAAGTGTCCCGTGAGTTTTTAAGTGCATGTAAAAATTCCTTAAATACGAATGGAGTGTTTTATTCACCAACCGAATCACCAATGTTTAACGATAATACTTCTATTTGTATCTTGTACCGTTGAAAATCGTTATTATATGATGAGGTGAGAGACACCGAGCGGAAAGATTTTGCTAGACTATTTGCCACTTCCGAGGGCGATGAAAGGAGTTCTCTTTCATCAATAAGACCGAGAATAGATTGTTTCGGTGATCCGAAAATTGCACGAATTTTCTTCCATACAGTAGACGTGGGAGTAGTGCGTGAGATAGTGCTCAAGTATTTCGTCCATGAATTCATCTTAGCGTCCAAGTATACCCGACGGCACACAGCTCTAGCCCTGCGGTATAAATTTAGATGTTCTGTTGTAGGCCTACGATTAAATTTGCGTAGTGCCTGCCGTCGATTCCTAATAGCATATTTGCAATCATCGTTTCACCACGGAACGAAAGGACGTCTAGGATTACCCGATGTTTGTGGGATATATCTGTTGGCATTCTCAAGTATCATGGACGTAAAAGAAGAATATTGGTCAAGGATGTTCTCTCCATCGTCATACTGCGATTGGAATGCTTTATGGTATTCGTTCCAATCTGCCTTTTCAACAATCCATCTCCGTGGCCTTCTTTTAATCTCGCAGTCCACACCGAAACCAATAATAATTGGTCTATGATCACTGCCGTGAAAGTCATCACAAACAGACCAATTAAAATGAGGGAGCACATTCGGTGAGCAATGGAGAGATCAAGGTTAGATACAGTACCAGTTGATAAGGACATGAATGTGTGTGATCCATTATTCAGTAGGCAAAGGTCAAAGTCTTGTCTCAATCTGTTTATCATATTTCCTCGAGTGAAGCAGAAGGTTGAGCCCCAGGAAATATGATGGGCATTGAAGTCTCCTACTATTAACGATGGAGATGGTATTTGCGTGAGGAGATTTGAGACATCTAAAGCACTGAACTCAGTGTTCGGGAATAGAGACCTTTACTGCAATAGCAGGAATGACAGTGGTTAGTTGAATTCTTGTAGCTGACATCCCATTTTTCATGAAAATCGCTACTCCACCACTCACCCTACTGTCTACTAGGCAGTCGTATCTCTCACAGAAGTATCCTCTGAGTGTAATTGGGTCATGTAGAAGGTGAGTCTCTTGGAAACGCATGATTAATGGATCATGTGCGTGCGCTAGTACTCTAATATCTTCAATGCGGGACTGAATACCTCTAACATTCCACTGAATAATGTTCATAAGTGTAAAAAAAATAAATAAAAAAATTAAATAATTAAATTTCGGAAATTATATAAAAATTAGTTGTACGTGATTCGGTTTT
This sequence comes from Lycorma delicatula, assembly GCF_047948215.1. Taxonomy (NCBI): domain Eukaryota; kingdom Metazoa; phylum Arthropoda; class Insecta; order Hemiptera; family Fulgoridae; genus Lycorma; species Lycorma delicatula. The sequence goes on from NC_134462.1 coordinate 122,977,097, forward strand.
TCTATTTTTTGTATTTTTTATTTTAAAGAACTCCGATGCCCTAGGGTCGGGTGGTTCTTCAACCATATCCTCCAGTATATGAGGTGATGGTGGAGGAGATTTATTTGAATGGGATGCTGCAGTTAACATCCCAGAGGGGGTGGTTATGTGGGTTCCCTTTACGAGGAGCTTATTAGGTGGCTTACTGCCAGCTGTGATAGTCGCTACTCGTGCCGGTACGACTTTGGGAGCAGGAACTTTCGTGTGTATCACACTGTTGGATTCACTAACTGCGACGAAAGACGTTTTATTCATCTTTGTCAGCTCTGAGATAGTAGCTGTAAGTGAAGCTACTTGATCAGAAAGCATCTGAACAAGTTTTTTAAGTTCATTGCAGGATCGGCACTGCTGATTATTAACGTTTGTAAGAGTTTTTTTCGATCTAGCGGTAGCAAAAGATACATCTGGTTTAACCAGGTTCCGTGAATTATTTAACTTTTTGTATTCTCTTCGTGCGGGCGGGAAAGATAGCTTTTGCTCCGTACAGATTTTGAGAATTGCCTTTTCTTCTTTAAAGATTGGGCAACCTCGGGAGCGGGCTGTATGTGGACCACCGCAGTTTGCGCATTTTTCACTTTCTTCGCAGTTAGTGTCATTGTGACCTTCTTTAGCACATCGCGCACAGATCTCAGTTTTCGTACAAGATGTTGTAGTGTGACCAAAACCTTGGCATCTGAAACATCGCCGTGGGTTGGGTATGAATGGTCGTACCCGAACCGAGAGGTAACCCACTTTAATATTTTCTGGTGGAACAGGGAGATTGAAAGTAAGTATAAGAGACGGTTTCGGTTCTTCTGTTCCGTTCTGCCGTTTCATAATACGTTTCATTTCAACAACATCTTGGTGGCAAAGCTCGTCAACTATTTCAGTAGTATCTATATCTAAAAGGTCTCGACAAAAAATTACACCCCGGCTCGTATTTAAAGTTTTGTGGCTTTCAGCACTTATTTTTATACCACCCATATTACGGAGATGTAAGATAGATCGACTCTGTTCGTCGTTGAATGTTTCGATCAGAATCGATCCGTCGCGTAATTTCCTAATGTTCTTCGGGGAGCCACTTGCACCTGTTACAGTTTTGTTTATTAGGAAAGGTGAAACCTTTTGGAGGGAGCCACCTTCCTGACTATTTCGGAGAACAACGAATCGAATATTTTTAGAGTTCAAGTCTAAATATTTGCAGTTCTCTTCGGTAGGACTTTTATCCTCGTCAGACAAAGCTGATCGAGGTCTCTTCACAAGACTTAATTTGGTGGTTTTTTCAGATGGACCACCAACCATCTTGGAATTTAATATAGGAACAGAAATTTTGGTTACACGAGTACCGGCGAAAAATGGACCACTCCAGCAGAGCGCACGCGTACTGGAGCTAGAGCTAAGTACAACTGGGTTCGCCCTGGTGCCCAGAGGACATCGTTCGAGACTCACTACGTAGAGCCATTCACCCATCGGCACGATTTGTTCCGACCTTGGGTTACGGTTGCGTTTCGTAAGGTGTCGCAACACCACCGAGTGTTAATGTAAGAAATATCAGTGTAGGATGTTGTTGTGTAATTGTGTAAGTGTGTATGTTGTAATTTATGTAGTGTTCTTGGTGTAGTATATGTGTATGATATAAAGTGTTCTGCAGCTCACTGTATAGTGGGAAGAAAAGCTGCAGAGGCTAGGCCCGTGGGGACGCCAATCCCCAAAGTCTTAAAGAATAAGACTCCCCGTCGGGGCATTGCGGTTATAGCATGGCATTCGGTATACATATTATATCAAAATTGTTCGGTAAATCTCTACCAATAATCGTATTGTGTAACACTTTTGAATGATACATACAATTTTCATATAAACTGTTCATGAAATTCTGAAAGTTCATAATTTTCATAAAAAATTCTTTTTTTTTATTTTTAAGGTAGTATAATTAACTTTCGTTAGATGTTCTTCAGTTCTTTTGCGTGGAATGTTTGTTTACATGTGTTACTCCTATAATTTCGGAAAGATTTTATCATTTATCATAAAATCAAAAGATTTGTTACAAAAAAAAAAATAAAGAGTAGCGTATGACGATTTGGAAATAACAAATTTTCTACAGTAGATGGATGGTATTCTTACGAATTTGACAAACCAAAATGTTTAAACTTCATCAAATGAGTAATTAAATAAGTGCTATAGAAACGGATTTCAATAATTATATACACACGCCTGATTCACTCTCTACGACCGATGCAAATTTTAATCCTAAAAGAGACAATGGCGTGCATAATTTTTAAAGACGTTTGTTTTTTCCTACCGTCCAAATTAGTTGAAAAAATTTACAAATTCTGGATGCAACTTTCTTGGGTAACAATTCCAGTCGAAATATTTTGAGCAATTACAAGGAGATATTAAAACGGGTATTTATTGTCAGAAACTTCTTTTGTTATTCTTGGAACTATCGACTATCCCGGTATACGTTCACTTGGTTCAATAACATTTCGGATGGCGCACTGCACTACATAATCTGGAAAAAAAAAATTTTTGCAAAGATGCATCATACAAGAACTTGGTTAAAAAAAATTACAGCCATTAACTATATTGTCAGCGAGATGGTCTTTGCAGATCATCCTCGGATTCTACAATCAGGAGTCGGTCATCTGCGGGACTGAACTAATAATAAAATCTTCATTTACTGGAATAGCAGTTATCTTTTTTTTAATTCTCTTAAAATATCATCAATATATAAATTAAAAACATCGGCGACATACTGCAACCTTGCTTAATGGTAAAAAATTCTTGGTTTATTTTAATGTCTTCCAACAACTTCTTACCCGCTTTTACGAAGATTTTTGTTCTTTTATACGTATTTCGTACCGTTGCAATCAATTCTTTTACAAACCCTCTTTTTTCAATATATTCTATATAAGGGCCTACTAACCCTATCAAAGGCTTTTTCGAAATCCAAAAACGGTTTGTGGGTTTCTAAATTAATTCCGTCGTTTATCGACTAAAAATTTTCCTTAAATTTCTTTAAAATGAAGTAAATAAAAAACAAATATTCACTATTTATTAGTTTTTTCTTTTTTTTGTTAGTATTATTCTAATTAAAAAGATATGTTCAGTAATCAACAGAATAAAACTACACTACTGGAAAAATTCCAAAATCTTTTTTTTTTTTAAATGTAAGGAAATTTATTTTATTTCTTAACGAGAATCGACTAACATGATACTGAATACCGAAATCTTACAAGTTACTTCAAAATTTTATTAAAATCTTACCAACTTTGTGACGGCAATGTGAGTCCTCAGTAGTCTAGTGGTCAGTATCCCCGCCTGTCACGCGGGAGACCGGGGTTCGATTCCCCGCCGGGGAGAATAGCTTTTTACGAATTTTTTAAAAAATATTTTACAAATCAAAATATTATCATTAATGTTATTATATTATTATTCTTTATGGTAATGTTAATTTTTTTTTTAATATAAGCTAAAGCTTTATTCTCGAACAGATGTGACGATTTTAAAGATTATATTTTTTACAACGAAGAAGTAGTCCTCTAGTGGTCCCAAACCACCAGCGAAAGTGGTTTTTAACGAAAAATAGCTTATTACATCGATTTCAAAATATATTTGATTTATTTATAGTAATTATTACATAGTACTGCCATCTTATAGCAGTGATTATTCTTGGGTAATCTTTGAAATCAAGGTAATTCACTTCAAAATCTCATAAATTTATTTAAAGTACACTTAAAAAGATTTAAAAAAAAACAATATTAGTCTGTCAAAAAATTTCTAACTAGTTCTAATTGAAAAAAGCTGAAATTTCTGCATCCTGTAATGTTGCTTTGTCCGTTTTACCTTGGTTTCCCTTGATCCATCCAGTCAAATACTTGGGCAGTTCCATTTATATATATGGAGCATCTATTCCTGACATGATCTTTGCAGTTTATTATTATGTACCGATCAGAATAAAAGGTTTATTTATTTAATGGTCTGAGCAGATCCTGAAACGCTACAGTTAACTTTGTAATGCAACACACCAAAGCAGAAACGGTTGGGTAAGATTATTTTGCAAGCGTGCGAAATTAATGCTGGAATCAACTAAAACGTTTTAGGGTATGAATGGGCAAGTTATTTTCATTTTCGTTTAGCTTTCAAAACTACAATTGATATTTTATTTCAACATAATTTTGCTGTTTACTTGTTGATACAGTAGGTTCAGTCACATTGAAACCATCGAGAGGTATTATTTAACACAAAGAAATAAAAATAGGCACATTTCATAATTTTAATGACAAATAAGATTTACTATTCATCTGCAAGTACTGTTCTCACTAGAATACATTCTTCAGCTCTGTTACTGTCATCTTTCAAGCTCAATTAAAATTAATGAACTTTTAATTGAGTTACAAACGATTATTAAGCAGCGTAATTTATAAAAAACCTATGTATTAATTTGCAATCAATTTACAATTTAATTTTTGTAATGCAACCGTACTTTATTATTTATAATGTATTAGTGATATTACATAGTCGCATAAAACTGCTATTTCAACACATTTTTGTTATTTAGATCTATATTAAATTCATCAATTTAAAATAACGAAGAAATTAATCTAAACTCATTTGTACATCATGTAGATCCAAGAAAGTAATATAGATTCACAAAACAAATAAAAACTCAAAAAAATGACTTACAGATCTGAAATTTTGTAATAGTTGGCTTACATAAAAACTTTAAGATAACTGGTCCAGCAGGCATTTTTTTTAGCAATAAGTGATCAAAGTCAATGCCAAACAGAAGGCAAATTTGATACTTTTTTGTTCCGAGTGTAACATGTTAAAATATTTGTAAAAAATGAAAGTTTAACATCATCAAATGCAACATAAAATAATCTAAAGGTGATGATGCAGTTTGTTATAATTCTGATTTTATAAGGCCTTAAACTTGAATGCACATACCTTATGTACCAATAATAGTTCTCAAAAGAATTCTCTGATCCTTATGAGATATACTGTTATTATAAGCAACTAAACAAAAAAAAAAAAATAGTTCACCAGTTTTAATTCTCCTTTTCTCAGTAAATTTCTTTATACAGACTTGGCCTTTTGGATCGTTCATTCTTCTTCCAAAAAACCATAACTTTAACTTTCTGTAAATGTACAACTTACACTTTTCTTTACCTTTGAATCTTAATTCTATTTCTACCTTATTTTGTACATCAAATTAATTTTATAAAATTAACAAAATCTGGATGTTTTTCTATCTTTCAGAAGTTATTCATTTTCAAAACAAGACTATTTATAATTTAAAAAATTCAACTGAAAAGTTTAAATATTTTTTTTATCTTGCAATTTATAAAATACAAACATTTAACCTTATATAATTTTTCTATAGTTTCCACTCGCACACAAATATTTCAACACTTTGTTAGTGCAGGAACATTTCAAGAAAAAAATCTTTTGACCGAAAGGATAGTCACTTCTCATCTCTTGAACCTGTAACACGCTTTGCTTCCATTCTCTTTAAGCAATTCAAAGAAGTGAAAATCACTGGGGAAGGAATCTGGCAACATGGAAAACACTTAAGATAGATGCAATACTTGAACAGGCAGTACATGATCGAGTATTTTTGTGCTGTCTTGAGGTTTGCTTTTCAGTTGGTAATAGTGGATTCAGGTTTCATTTCTAGTGATAATTCTTCTTAGGAAACGATCATCTTTTGGTTCAAAGCGGCAAATCTTTCTTACATACATCCAATACTTTCTTTCAATTCTGCAGTCAGCTAGCACGGTACATTTTGCACAAACTTTATGCGACTACAGAACATTGTTAACCATACGGGGTGTGCTTATGCATTATGAAGGCGATCTAACAAAGAAATAAGTATATCTACCGATTTACCTTCAACACAGCATCATTTGCTACAATGGCCATTCTTATTACTATACTGTATGCATGCTATGGTCGATAAGGGTCTATTACAGAAGTAATGTCATCTAGAACCATTATAGTCCATTTACTGTAGCGACAGATATATTATCCTGAATTTTTATTTGTTGTTCCTCTTTTTTTCTTTTCACTATTAAAAAACCAGTGACATAATTAACATCTTTGAATTACGTAAATGATGCCACCACTGTTGCTGCACCATCAAGTTGTGTTCTGGTATTGCACTGGCACCTGAAGGTCTCAATTTCAATTATGACTTATCATAGTCGCTAATTTGCAGGACAATAATCCATTTAAAAAAATTTGTTAGTGTACTTTTAAGGTTTTCATTTGATTCATTCATCGGTTTAATTTCTGAGGAGCATCTTCTTACATCTGAAATGATCTTCCAACACCTGTTATCATAGAAATTACCATATTTAAATTTAATGCAGTATTCTATACTTTGGCCATTTTCATATAATGTTATGTTCTTTCAATGGTGATGATGAACCACCTCTCCTCTTGACATCATTTTACTATTGAATATAAAGCTATAATGTAAGTAAATTCTAAATTAAAGACAATTTTGCGCAAGCTAATTTTAACCTACAATTTAATTATATCCTGTACTTAGAGAAAGAAGGTTAAACCGAAAAGGATTACTACTGTTTTAACAGCACATACATACTCAGTGATAAAAAACATATTTGTATGGAATATAAAGTGCATCTGTTAAAGCTCTTTGTTAATACTAAAAATCAAAGCAATTAGTTTTATGTCTAGCAAATCAAATCATTAAATTCATTTTTTCCTATTTTATTGGTAAATTTATCAAAATCAACTTACGAAAGTTCAGCTTTTATAAATGAAGATTTGATTTTTATACTTTCAGAGATGGTATATTAGTAGACATATAACTGATGTTTATTTGCTACAATGGGAGAACATTTCTCCTGCCACGGCTTCATCATACGTTAAATTAATCCCATTAATTTTTTTAACACAAAGCTATAAATTGATATAATTATAAATCGAATCACTTGATCACATGCAGTTGATTTTGTTCAATGTAAATACAACAGTGGATAAAGTAAACAATTACTTTAATTTAAAAAAATATAGACAAGGTATTTTAAACATATAAGGAATAATCTGAAATTAAAATAATTTTTGAAAATATTAATTTTTTATTCGTTCTATCATTAAAGGTATAAGTAACATTAGAAGACATTTCACTATCTCAATAAAAAAATTTAACTACAGAAAAACATCCAATAATAATAATAGTAATAATAATAATAGCAATATTTCCACAAAATTAAACATATAAACAATAATATGTACATTTTAACTAGTGGAAGGTGGGACCCTAACATAATGTATACATATATACTTGCATATATAAAAGAAAGAAATAGGTACTTTTTTTTTTTTTAATAATCATCACATACACAACTAAAATGTTATATAAAAAATAACAGTTTTATTTTATTTACATAATCATAAATGAAAAACTGGATGAATTAGATATAATCTGGGTCATTTTCATCATCATCATCATTGATATCATCAAGAATAATCGGTACATCATCATCATCATCTTCATCACCAACTAACTCGTTCTCATTAATGATAATGTTTTCATCATCATCATCGTCTTCGTCATCATCATCATCATCATCATCATCATCATCTGTCACGTCCGAAAAGCTAAGTATAAGTTCATCGCTATTATCATTATCAGCATCTTCATCGTTACCAGCAGCACCATTAGCAGCTGCATCTCCTTCAATGTTATCTTCAGCATTTTCAGTTGGTTCTCCTGTAAAAAAAAAAATTAACTATAGCAATAGACAACCATAACATAAGCATGTGTATGTATAGTACACATTAATGCTTTCAATAATAAAACGGAAAACAGTTTTGAATCTACAGACATCTCTTGTCAAATGTTCTCTGATCTTTGATGTAATGGACATGTTTATGTTTTTAACATATTTGGATAATTTTTTTAAACATTACTTAGATTATAATCTCATTAGAACAATTTTTGCCCGATTTAGTTTCTTTGATACTTACTTTTTACAAGATGAACTACCCAAAGGTACCAAAAGTTAATTTTTTTACGGAAAATTTTGCTATCCAAAAGTTTCCTAAATTTAAATTAATTCCATTAATGAGTACTAGTACAACCAAATACCATTAGTAGCAGCATTATATATACTTCATGAACCAGTACACCTCTTAGCTTTGATATAAATGGATGTGTTTGTTGTCAGCAGATGGGTTTCCATGGTCAGCAGACGGTGTTTATTTATGACAGCAATTTTGTAATGACTGATCTGAGAGAACAGCATACCTGCATCAAATTTGGTAAGAATATTTGCAAAATATTAGCCTCAAGCATTTGGTAATGATGCTTTAGGCTAGATATAAAGATATGGCAGATTTAAACATTTTAAAAATGGTCAAACATTTGGTTGATGATGAACATTCAGGATGATCATCTACTATCATTACACTACATGTCACTGCTGTTCACAATATAATTGTGGATGATCATAAGAACACTATTGATGACGGTCACACATACCATAAATACAAGTGATAAGAAACAGCATCGCATAAATGTCTGCTATGAACTGAAAGAACTGCTTTGATCTAATTCACTATTTCCTTCTAAGTTTATCACAGATGACACAAGTTGGATTTAGGGATATGTCTCTGAAACTATGAGGCAATAATCTCAATAGAAGTTCATTTTCACCTTGGCCAATGAAAGCCCTTCAAATCAAGAGGAACATCAAACCATTATTGATCTGTTTCTGTATCATTGATGGATTATCCACAAGTTCATTCTCCTGGCCAGATGATTAATGGAAAATTCTATTATGCTGTCTTCAGTTTCAGGAGGATGTGAAAAGGAAACGTTCAATGAAGCGATGCAGGAGTAATACATGGCCAACTACTGCGGTTGCGCAGAATTTTGGTAAAAAAACATTGGTGGGTATGTTCTTCACCATCATACTTGCCTAACAGCATTCTACGCAATTTCTTTCTTTTTCTTAAGTCGAAAATCAAATTAAAGCGGTGAAGGTTTGACATGATAAAGGAGATTCAGACGAAAACACAGGAGGTGCTAGGCACACTCACTATTCAGGATGCTGAAATTAGTGTCTGTACAACCAAGGGGTCTACTTTGAAGGTGACAACAGGGAATAAGATCCAGGTAGCATGTGACTATTTAGAGAAATAGATCAGAAACCTTTGAATACAAATGATACACGTACGTTCATTTGTTTGGTGTTAGAGGTTTGTGTAATTAATTTTTTTTTACATTTTTATACAATTTTGAAAATACAAAATGTATAAAAGATATCTTATCTTTACCCAACTGAATAAGATTCAATAATAATAATAATTGGTTTTTAGATTTTTTATTAAAGAAAAAATGTTTTGTAAAAACTATTAAAATAAGAATTTACAAAAAAGTTATCCTAAAGAACAAATTAGAAGCTTGAATGAATGAATAATTAATTTTATTGGTGTGCAACTGCTGATCAACAAAAAAATAACATGAATGAAATAAATACTATTTTTATATCTTAATAGATTTTATCATAAATGCAATTTTTCATAAAGAACTGAAAACAATTTTTTTTCAATTCTGCAGATTTTGGTTTTAATAAGTTTTTTCTAAAAATTTATTTTCAGTGAAAAAATGATTCAAGAAATGAAGCTTCAATTCATAAGTAAATGTACTAGTAATGAGCTAATTTGTTTGTTGGAAGTGGTTTGTAAATCAAGCCCTAAACATCATCAGTCATATTGTAGAAATGCAAAAAGATCTTCCATCGAGGTAAATTTAAATTTATACTTTATATTAAATTATGATATTTTACAAGAGCCAGTGGATTTTTTCTCTATAGACTTATCTTCTATATCAATCAAACCACAAAGATTAACAGAAACATTCTGTTTAATGTCATTATTGTTTAAATGTATAAAATATTGACAATGCCTTTAAAGAAATGGTTGCTTGAATGAGACACACATGAGCTGATTGCACTCGTTAGTTCAATCCATTCTTTTAAAGTTTGTTTCTACTTCTGGTATGATTCACAAATTCAGCAACATTTGTATCTGATACTTCTTATTGGATTTAATTACTTTGGATTTACTTCTTATTGGATTTGATTAACAGTATAACATTACTCAACAGTAACAGTGTAACATTACTTAACAGTCTGAGATATTTTACATTCCGCAGCTGCGTAACTTACTTTTTACCTCATTTTCTTAGGTTCAAAATTTTAATTTGTTTCCTAACTAATTTCCTTGAATTTTTTTTTGAAAGTTTATTTCTTTTTCTCTACTGTTATATTAATAAAAAAGCTTATATGCTTATGAAGATATATTTTATTTGTCCTTATTCTGCCAATAATGCATTCTATGAAAGTTAACAAAATTGTAACAAATATAAATATAAAATGATGATAAATAATAACTGCAAACTACACACTACCTAACACAACGTAGCAATATAAATTTTAAACTATGTTTAAACTAAAACATTGTAATAAGTATTACTGGTCTGGTAACATAACAAAAGGGATGCTTTAAACTCATAAATCCCTACTCTGAGACTGCATCATGTTAACAGAAATGCTCTACTACACAGTATTGCAAAAATGAAATAATTAAATAGTTAATGTTGTAATACTAATGTAAAATCAACGGCACACAGACAGCAATAAATACGTTTTTTTTAAGCAACTCATAAATCACTTATTTTTACTAAGTTAGAAGCATTATTAAAGCAAGTGGTCATAAATCTGTGTTCTAAAATAGTCAGCAACACACTTTACTGAGCCAGTAAAATGCTTTTGATCAACAGTTATTTTGTTCAACAATGTTGTAAGGTGAGTGCTATTTTTTTTTTAAGTAGAACCTGTTTTGAAATTTAAAAATAAAAACTTACACATTACAGCCAAACAAACTACAAACCTTATTGATTTTTAACCCTAAGCACCACTGTCCTACAAGCATTTTTTAAACTAACATCTTTGTTAGTATTGCAGTTTACTGTCATTTTTAACTGCTTTAGGCCAAGCCATAAGTGCATGAATAAGTGGTAATCACTTGGTACAACAACTGAATACTTTGAGCTGTTGTGCAAGGACGAGCAATATTATGCAAAAGCAATGTCGCACTGGATACTATGCGAATTCTTTAGTTTAAAATGTCTTTAGCAGGATTTTACAATATAATTCAGCATTAATTATCAGTCCAAATTCAAAACACTCGATCAACAAAATGCCTTTTTTTATCCCTAAAAACAGCAGACATGAATTTTGAACAGAAAGTGGCCGATTAACTTCTTTGTTTTCAGAGATGATAAGTGTCGTCACTGAACTGACTGTTATTTTGATTTAACATAGTGTAGGAAATCCAGGTTTCATTTCCAGTGATGCTGTGGTCAAATATCTCAAACTTTCCAAATTGTGTCAAAACATGAAAAAAATTTTGAGTTGAAGCCAGATTTTTGTGATTTTGTATATCTGTTAACATTTTTGGCGCCTACCTTATACACAACTTTTTTTATAACTAGAGTTTCTCTGTAACAATGTTACAGTAATAAACAATTACTGAACCATAAATGGCCGACTCTCAAAAACCTTTACATTTACTTCTACTAATTCAACTGTTGTTTAATTGGTGAACACTCTTCATTGTGAACATTCACTCATCATTCTGTATACAAATGACACTGTTGCCTAATTTTACTACAGTAACAACCTCATATAGTGCCTGTGTATTTCAGCAATACTATGGTCTTATGCTGACAAAAATATACTATAGTGTGCTTATCACAGTTTGTAGGAGTATTTATCTTATCCTTATTATAAATAACTCGCACATCATAATAATCACTTAGCTGATATTGCTACATGGCCATATTACTTCATGTTAAGTCACAGTTAGAATCACAATTTTAAAACCTTTGTTAGGATGATTGCAATTGAAAGTGTTAAGTTTTCCTACTGATCATTAGGACATTCTAGCCTCTTCGGTTGCTTTCTCAGTCAAGTCTCTCCACTCAATGCATTAACATGTCTCACATGAATTTATTTGTTCATAACAAATCTTTATTGCATTTTCAATTATTACAATCGTGTTGTGTTGTTTACATACAAATAAAATTTTAACTTCTATAAATTATCTTATAATTTACCTAAACGCTTTCAACAGCTATCATCAGATATTAGAAATATCTATGCTATCATCAACAGCGAGCAATAGAAATAGCGACATAACTAGATGCTAAGGTCACTGACTCAACGTTGTCGAGTGCCAGCAGTTTGTTTGACATCACAATACCGGACTAGAATTCAGTAACATTCCATGCGTTCGTTATCTTCTATCAACATACCAGTGAACTTACATCAACTGATAGTCATAACAAAACATCATTTATTATTTATTACAATTCAATTCATTTTTCTTTTTTCCTCTTCTTTCTTTATTTGTTAGTTAAGCTTTTTAAAGTGAAATTTGTATTCATTAACTTAAATTAATTAATCATGAAGAAAAAATAATAAAAATGAAAGGTGTAATCAAAGCCTTAATTCCTAGAATTAACACCTTTCTGAAAAATTACAACAAATTAAACAACAACCTACAAATTAAATTAAAAAGTTTGCTTGAATTACAGAGAAAATATGATGACATTCAGTCACAGCTTGAAGCTGATCATGAAGATGACACTGTCTGTTCGGACAGGATACAAATTGATGATCTGTGTAAAATTGAATGCAAATTATAAATTTTAATAAATAAAATATCCATTAAAGGGAAATCACTCAATAAAGACATTAAACCAATTTTCGCTAGTACCAATCAAATTCAGTTACAGCAAATAAATCTACCATTTTTTAATGGAAATGTACTGGAATGGCAACACTATCACAATATGTTTAATGATTTAGTTGATTTACCTGAATTGCAAAACTACATTAATTCATCGTTAAAGGATGAAGTTTTAAATATTGCCAAAAATTTACCGATGACCAATGAAAATTATTTGGTTGTCTTAGATTTACTTAAAAAGAGATTTGATAACAATTATGTAATTTCTAATCATAATGTTGAAAATATTTTAAAATAGAATCTACTAATAAGGGTCTGCTGCTAATTTTTCTAGTTTTGTTAACAAAATAACTTCATGTGTGAATTTGCTTGAAGCCATGAAAATTTCTGTAAATACTTATGAGGTGATTGTCATTCATTTTTTAACTTCAAAATCAGATTCTAATACTTCAAAAATTTGGAAGGAAAGATTATCAAATGAAAATTTCCGTAATTTTAAAGACTTCATAAAATTTCTTAATTCAAGTAGACAATTACTTGAAATTAACATGACAGAGACTCAACTTACAAGTAATTTTAAACAATACTCCTAATAAGCATCATTACAATAAATTAAGTAAAGAACAAAATAAAAACACTATTTATAATACCAACAAAGGTTCTAAAAATAATGTCAGTTATTATTCAAAATTTAAAGCTATTCAATATTTATTGTGTAAGTCATATCATTATCTGTATCTATTGTAAAAAATTTCTAAATCTATTTACTGAAAAGAGAAAGGCTTTTTTGACCCAAAACAAATATTGTTATAAATGTTTGTGTACAGATCATTCTGCTAATGATTGTTTTAATAAGCATGTGTGTAAAACCTGTTCCAAAAAGCACCATTTTCTGATTCATACAGATGAAACTAACAATTTTAAGGTAGAAAGCATTAAATTGGAAAACAATACTTGTGCTCTCAAATTTCAAACAAACAAAAACATTATTTTATCTGCTGCAGTTTGAAATACAGGTGATAAATTTTAAAATGTTCATTCGTGCAGAATCTTGCTGGATTCTGGCAGCCAAGCAAATTTTTGTACAAATAAATTTGCACATAAGTTGGGACTTAATCTTATTAAAAATAATCTATCATATCAATCTGATTGTAGTGTCACAATCAAATTACTGTATCACTATTAAAATTTTGTATTTTAAGTACAATGTGTTGTTTCGCCAAATTTAACAGGTAGCCTACGTGTTGATTCATTTGATGCCTCTCGCCTCAATCAACCTGATAATTTATTCTAACATCTTTTAAATTAAAGTTGGCAGGTTCTTGTCAAAAATAACTCGTCTTTAGGATAATTATGACTGCACTTAAGAGTTAGATTGTATATCTGCACTTCACTCAGATAATTTATTAGTCAGCAAGTCAAATATATTTTATTTACCTCATAATGCAGTATTTAAACCATCCCTTCCTACTACTAAAATTTGGGTCCTTTTTGATGGTTCAGCCAAAACTACAAATAGTCTATCTCTTAATGATACATTATTAGTTGGACCTATTGTTCAACAAGTTCTGTTTACTATTATGCTTAGATTTAGAATTCACAATTATTTCATCACTTCAGACATACCAAAATGTAGAGACAAGTGTTAGCAAGCTGATTCTAACTTACAACGAATTCTATAGTGTGATTCATCAGAAAAAGAGTTGAAACATTTCACATTAAAAACTGTAACGTATGGTAGGTACAGCTAGTGCTTCCTATTTAGCCACTTTTGATGTCTTATCCAAATTCTAAACAAAAATGGGACAATTTTCCACTTGCATGCAGGGCAATAAGAAATGACTTTTGTGTTGATAATCTAATTTCAGGATCAGATAATCTGAATTAAATTATTCAATTAAAATTGGATATTTGTCAACTATTAATGCAATATGGTTTTCCCCTTCACAAATGGTTTTTAAGTAACAAGGAAATTGCCTCATCACTCAAAGCAGATTCTTATATTTCTTTAAAGAAAGGTACATATGTACTTTAGGGATTTTATGGCATAACAATTGAGATACACTACTTTATGAAATCAATCATACCAATAATCTCAAAGATTGTACTAAAAGAAATATTCTTTCTGTAATTGCAGGCATTTACGACCCTTTAGGTCTAATTGGCCCAATTTTATTTTAATATAAACATTTTACGCGGCAATTATGTCAATTCAAGTTTAATTGGGATGGACCCGATGCATTATTATCTCAGTAGTTGGATTTGCAAAATCAACTAAAATCGATTGGTTTAATAAATATAAATCAGTTGATTTAACAATGATTTATATTGGTTGATTTACCATCATTAAACAAAGATGGTAGTGTTAAGTCATTTCAAATCCTGGATTTGCTGACACATCTACGAAAAGCTACAGATACTGTATTTATGCACAAATTTTATTGGCAAATCGTGAAATTTCATCCATCTACTTTGTTCTAAATCAAGAGTCGCTTCTTTGAAAAAAATTTCTTAGTCTAGGCTTGAGCTTTGTAGTTGCTCACTTCTTACCCGTTTACTGAAAAAGGTAAACAGGTTCATTAAATATAAATATTGATAAAATTCATTTACATTCAGATTCCACCATAGCCTTACACTGAATTCATGGGCAGTCTTCTAAGTAGAAAATCTTCATTGGCAATAGGGGGTTTCTGAAATACAGCAAAACGCTTCAAGGACTACTGGCATTATATTAAATTGCATGATAATCCAACTGATTTACTCTCTAGAGGTTGTCTTCCCAATAAGTTGATTGGATCACCACATTGGTTGCATGGGCCACAATGGCTCTCACAGATTCATCCTATTGGCCAAATGATTGCAACTTTGTGTCTTGTGAGTGTGACAATGATCCTGAATGTCTAATTGAAAAACGCCAAGCCAACAACTTATTTTGCAGAGATGGACAAATCATATTGTACAGAGGTAACAAAAAGTTAGAAAGTCATTGATATAAATATATCAAACTGCAAGATGATTACTTTGAAAAAAAATTTTCGTTTTAAATTTGTGTTTTCTTTGTCAAGCCGAGAACTTCTTGAATGGACCTCATGCATAGATTGGTCACTTTCACAATAATAAGTATTATCCAAACGATTTACTCCAACATTATTTAACAAGAGAAACAATAACACAATTTTTCTTAAAACTTTTAATTAATTACTGATACAAGTAAAAGAGAAAAAGAGGTATATAAATTTTTCAAAGTTACCCAAGGTGGGAAAAATCGCTGAAAAATAGATGCTCTGTCTCCTGAAGTGTCAGTGTAATTAAACACAACCAACCCAGTTAGAATGTGTTTTTATTATCACTAAAAGACAACCAAAATCAGTCAAATTCTAAAGACATAAAGCAAATTCTTACAGGTAGGTACTTCATTCGGTTCTATGAATGTGAAAATAAGTGTTGGATTTTCAGTTTAATCACAAAGGAATAAGATATTTAAAAGAAGATTATTCAAGTTTTCATTAAGTAGAAATGATAATTTGTAACAGTTAAAATGATGGTTTATATGCAGCCTATATACAATATCAATACACTAAAATGTTTCTTAGATTCAAACAAGAGACAACTTTTTGGCTTAGTATAATGTTTCTGGACAAGCAGTTTCATGATCCTACTAGGCACATTTGGAAAAAAATATATGTGACAAACTAGCTGGAAATATATCTGACCCTTAAATTCTCATTACTTTATTAGATAATGAAACAAAATGACTTCCATTAAACTTCAGAACGAAAAAAAATGGAATCAACTTGCTAAAATAATACTTAAGTTAACATTTTAAAGCAAAAAATTACTTCATTAAATATCATTTATAATTGAAGAATTGTTAGCACTGAACTGTTACTACCATCTGCTTCTTCATCTTCAGATCTTGATTCTGGTGAAGATCCATCTTCACTGCCCTCAATATCCTCATCTTCTTCTTCTTCATCATCCTGAAAATTATAATAATTATTGCGATATGAAAATCAATGGTACAAAGTTTTATTTTATTCATCAATGAAATTTAATTTCATTGTACGATTCCAAAACTCATTTCATCCTTAAAAAATATTACTGAATCTAATTTTCGAAATGTAGATAAAACATACTCCCAGTTTGGAATACCCAATAAAATATGACTTACACTTTTGACGGTTGACAATTCATTGCATTTTATAAGATTTTGTTCTTTCCAACAAATCATTCTTTGTATTCTTCTTAACAGTACAAAATATTTTTTTAAACACATTCTTGAAGACAAATTGTACAAAAACTAAAGAAATTTCAAGAGATAAACATGATACATAAAATAAATTTTTAAAATAAAATTACGCTTAATAAATATATTCCATTACACAAACAACCTTGAAAAAAAAAATTATGAAGTAAAAATAGTACTGGTACAAGTTATTTTGTAACAATATCAAATTTTAGTTTCTATTTTTTGTTATGTTGTTTTTTCTTTGTTTAAACAAAATATTTTTTATAAAAATTAAGAAAAATTAGCACACAAACTAAAGGAAGAACCTTCAATATCTCATGCGACTTAAGATTTGTGTTTAATTTTTTGGTAAATTTATATTATACTGAAGATTAAAAACTTCTATATTTTTTCAGAGTTAATTAAAACAATAATTTATTTTATTTTTTATTAAAAAAACTTATTGCGATTACTTTTTTTAATTAAAGAGCACAGCAAATTTTTTTTTTTAGTTATAATGTTCATAAATTATTCTACTGTTCACAGTTTTCATAGAAAAATAAAAAAAAGCTTCTCAATTTTCATGTTTATAACAGCAATAGTCTTTAATACAAAAGACTTTACAACTTACCGCTTCATCCTCATCGTCTCTCCGTCTACCGACATCATACAATCTAACAGAAGATTCCTGTACACTATCAAACATCCCTTGATTTTCAACAATAGCTATTTGAGTATCTAATCTGTTACATGCCAAATCATATATATTCTTTTTTACATCAATTGTAGCTGTAACAAACACATGTAGAATCCAATAATATAAATACAATAGACGGTTAAAATTATTTCAAAAAAATTATAATACAACTTTAATTTATAAGTTTAATAATTTTTTTTATAAGCCATTTTTATGTTAAACTGCTGATATTACTCAAAATTAGGGATGATGTAGTTACAAAACAATTATGTTCTGCAATTTCACAGAGAATAATAATTTATCATACATTTTACTATTTATTTATACATAATTAAGATTTAATTTCACACCAAATATGATAAGAAAATTGAGACACTAGCATTTGATTGAAGTTTTGGAATCTATATAAAAAACTTTTACAGTTTTGCTTCTTGTGTTAAGCTACAAGTACATAATTGGTATACAAAATAACATACTTTACCTTTACTTCTATCATTAAATCATTATTATCATTAATCATTATTATCTTCTTAAATCATCATTTTTAACAGATGTGTTATTTGCATTCAGAGCCCCGCAACATTTCCATGGGATTTAATTTGCATTGAAACAATATAAATTCCAAGATCTCAAACTTCGTTTGCTTTTTTCATCTAAAATTTTCTTTTATTATCTTGATTTGTCTTCTCATACAAGACATAACTCTAGCCACAGTATACAATACTGAACTTTCCTCGGTATCTTTCTCAATTACGTTGTTGGAATCAGCTTTTTTATGCTTTTAAACTGAAAATTTTCTATTATCATAGTTTAATTTCTGGTATACATTAACTTTTCTCATTTCATATAGTTTTTATCCATGGAAATCTGATTCTTTATCGATTGAAAAAAAAGGCTCCACGGTTTGTTCTGGAAAACTCCCAACATTTAACAGCAATAATAAAATCAAATTTTTCATCTTCCACTTTTTTAAAAAGATCATGTAAAATTGTCTATTTTTTCTCAGTGTTTCTAATTTGTTTTCCTCACAGCTAGTTTCATTGCAAAGCTTGAAATTTATACTAACAATAGAACTCTAAAAACTAATATTATAAACAATATATTGATATGAATAATTAATAGATGCTACAGAGAAACATAAATATATTGTTTCAAATCACTGACAGCTCAGGCATTTGCCCAACCAAAAATTTCACACATTTAAAAAAAAATTAATCTGCATATTCCTGATTTGGCCTAATGTATAAGGATATCACATAATAAATGGGGAAATAACATCTGCAGTGAGTTTTATTTTTGTTTGGCTGCAGTGTTACAAAATTAATCTTCTGGGTGAATATTATTATAAATTTGTTATAAAACATTGGACTTTGACAAATCCATGTAAAAAATAATTTAATAATTTAAAATATATAATTTTGTATAAATATCAATAAATGAACCTGTAAATTCACCATTTGAGAGACATCTTTCAGTCCTTAGACTATTTTTGGTTTTAATTTTTAAGTTTTTAGTGTTTTGAAGTAAGGGCCATCAGCTTATATTTAAATAATAGCAAGTCTGAACACAGTTTCAGGCGTGCAGGGCCATCTATCAGCTATTTATGAAGCCACTACAGTTGATGTTTTGATTCAGTAGTTGTTTGCCTGCCGGTGAATGCAGATTGCAATGTCCACAAAAATCGTTTCTCCCGCCAGCTGTGAAGTGCGTGCTGCGATTCAATTTTTGTGTGCAAAAGGATCTTCAGCTGCTGAAATTCATCGAGAGTTGTGCTCTCGTGTATCGACCTACAGTAATGAGTGAAGGAAAAGTTAGACGATGGTGTCGAGACTTTAAAAATGGCTGTACAAATGTGCATGACAATGAGTAGAGTGGTAGGGCCCAGTATCTACATGATTGTCACAGAAAAGCTTGGATATCACAAACTGTGTGCAAGGTGGGTACCGAAAATTCTGACTGACCAACACAAAGAGCAAAGAATGTACAGAGACGAGCGTTTTTGGGCCGTTATCAACAAGATGGACATGATTTGTTTTCTCACATTGTTATGGGCGACGAGACGTGGATATCTTATACCGACGCAGAATCAAAACAACAGTCGATGCAGTGGCGCCACTTAAGTTCCCCAAAACCAAAAAAGTTTAAACAATCTCCGTACTCGAGTAAAACATTGCTGGCTACCATTTTTTTTAGGATCAAAAGGGGCGTCTCATTTTGGTTGATTTCATGGAACGTGAATAAAAAATTACAGCTGATGTGTATTGCAAAACGCTCACCAAACTGAAGTGTGTGATCCAAAATTGACGACGTGGGAAACTGTTGTCTGGCGTAATCCTCCTTCACGACAATATGCGTCCGCACACTGCTGCCTTAACCAAGAAGATTCAAGATTTTCATCGGGAACGTTTTTACCACCTTCCATATAGTCCCAACCTTACACGTAGCTACTACTTCCTTTTCTTGCATCTGAAAAAATGCTTGGTGGACTACGGTTTGAAAACGACAAGGAACTCAAGCTGCCGTTGTCAACCGGTTCAATTCCCAGGCGACAAACTTCTATGCAGAGGAGTTAAAGAAACTGATGCAGTGTTGTGAAAAGTGCTTGGAACTGAATGGCGATTATGCGGAAAAGTGAAGTAGATATGTAGTAAACTAAAACTCTTAAGTAAAAACCTATTCCTAATTTATTTTAATGACCAAACGGCCCTTACTTTATGAATATGCCTTGTACAACTGAAAATCAAAAATATTTGTTTAAATGCAAATAATAAAACTAATAATGACATTGATCAAAGTACTAAAACCGTCTCTCAATGGTGAGAGTAGCGCAACATGAAATGACATAAGTAAGTAAACAATCATAAAAGATAAAAACAAAATAATAATAAGTAATAAAAAATGAAAAAAAAACTACTAACAATAAAAAATTATTGGAAACTGAATTTGTGAGTGCTTAAAAAAAAATCATTATACCAGATTTTATTTTAAAGTACTAGCCGGTCAGCATTCGCTTCACTTGCCCAACCATCTATCAAGGCGTTCCACCTCCTGGACCCTCAACACATTCGTATTCTCATGTCTGTCTGTGAGAGTATTAAGTATTTTACAGATATTCATTAAAGAAAAGAAATATTAGTGTGTAGAGAATATTTTTCTGAACATTTTGGTGTTTTTATATTTAAAACAGGCTTAAGGAGCGAGTAGATATAGAATTTGATAATTTTTAATGGAAATATAATATGTAACACTAGTTATTTTGATAACAGGGAGTTGGCTTGAGACACTGTCTTCTTCATTTAATCTTGTGTGTGTGCATGTAAGGTTGTGTTAATTGCTAGGCCACCTGCTGCTCCTTATTCTGCTGTACTGGCACAGAGCAAACCCCATGGTGCACTGGCAACTGTACACAATCGACCCTTTCCCGCTTCCTGAGCTGTCTTAGTCTTTCTTTCCCACAGTCCGTTATAACGTGCTTTTAAATAATTCATTAAATAAAGAATCCTTTTTTTTTACTGCAAAATATTAACTACTAATAATCCCTTTCTTTTATTAATAAGTTTATATATATATATATATATATATATATATATATGTAATTATTTAAAATAATTAATAAGAATTTTTAATCTCAGATTTAAATTTAATAACTGTAAATATTTATTATTCAGTTGTTCAATTTTTTTCTGCTAGATGGTAGCGCTTCATTGAAAATAAAAAAGTGAGCACATACTGCAAATAAACCAACACACCAGCTGTATGTGAGCACATACAGCAAACAAACCAATGCACAGTGCTTTTTATTGGAAAGAAAACACATAACTAAAATAAAAAGTGAGATTTCATTTAAATATAAATAAACTAAATTAATAAAACAAACAAAATAAATAAAAATAAACTACTAAACATACAAATGTAAATTTCCATTATATAAGTGCAACAGTTTATCGATTAGGAAGTTAATGAAAATAATGCATACCGATATTCAAATGTATAGACTATTCTCTACAAAACATACCTAGCAAAGTCTGCTGGAAATCAATAAAAAATTAAACTAATAAAATCACAGCCAAGTAGTGTACAACAGGTAGTCATAGTAAAATGAGATACGCGTGATCAACATTTTAATAAAAATTTAACCCTTTGCTGGCGGAAACCCATTTAAGGGCTTTCACTTTCATTTCAGGGATATCTGTACTTACACTGGGGGGCGGAAACCCATATATGAGTCTTTGAATGTGACCGGCTATTTGTCTTCATGTAGTTACATATAAATTCCAAGAGATGTTCTTTCAATCATTTTGAGGAGGAAATTCCTGATACAATGTGATTGGGAATCGTTTTACTTCAGTTATCAGATGAGTTCAATGATCGTGTGTATATAATAAGATACGTGCATTACTTTTTTCCTGTTTTTCACTCATTTTTGATATGATGGTTAAAAGAGAGCTTCTTACAAGCTCAACAAAATTTGTGAGACAAAAATTCAGAAGGAAATAAATTAAAAAAAAAATTTATATTATCATTATTATAAAACCATATTATTACAGTATTCCCTGCCTAGGTGCACTAATTCTTCAAAATTGCTATTGTTATTATATTACCATCAATGTTACTACTGTTACTATTATTCACAGTCTTTTACATGAAAAGAACTCAATGTAAAACATAACCAAAATCATCACTTATAATTTGCAAATTCTAGTGCTCAGTGAGACTTGTGCTGTTTTCGAGTAAGCTTTTTCTTGCGTGATAATTAAAGTGTTCCTTAACCAGATTAGTGGCAGAACTCAGCAAAAACACAAAGAATATGTTGTTTTTATTCATGAATACATGTTTTAAGTTACTATTTAAATTGTTTTTGCATGAACCTTTTTTTTTTTGAAAATGTATTCCACCCACAGCCATAAAACATCGCCGCCCATGAAGGGTTAACCTATTATTTCTGTTGTTCTTGTATTATTAGTCAACAAATAATTTTTTTTGTTTGTGTACAAGTGTTTGAAAGATATCAAGAATAGGTAAAATGATACTTTTATAAATTATACAGACATGTAAAAAAATGGAAATTAATTTTTAAAAAAGATTAAATTACTGTAATACTCAAAATGCATTGAAGTTCAATGTTATGAAGAAAATTTATAAACTCAAAATTAATTTACCTATACTAGAGTAGTCATAGGCATCTAAAGTTTTAAATGATGTTTCATATGAAGTATCATCTTCATTTTCTCTTTCAAGAGAGACTGCATATATTGTGCTTCCAGTTGAATTAAATAATATATCACACTGATCTAATGAAGAAACAGTCCTTAGTAAATGAAATGTCCTTATATCCCACACCTCAGTATTTGAAACAATCTGCAAAAAATAAATATATATTTTAACATTTTAAAACATTACATTAAATAACTGACTAGCTAATAATAAAAAATAAAGTTGGCTGTTAAGATTACTAAATGTTGCAAAGCATCCAACATAATAAATGTCAGGACTACAAATGAAGTTGAATGCATAAAGGATGTAACAGTATGTTAATCATTACATATGTAATTGCGCACACCTAATCTGCTTTAGATTAATGAATAAATATTCTTTAATGAAAATCTATACATTGTATTAGTAATAGTAAAATTCTTAATAAATAAATCTGAATTTCTATATGAACTGATTGTTGTCTGAACTATTTGTGCAGATGTTCCCTTAAAAATAAAGGACCACTGCGCCAATCTTTATGTTCAATACACAGATTTACGCAGACAGAACTATCACTGAATGAGCATTAAGGACATCAAAAGTATGTTGTATTTTATAGTATGTAGTATTTAGCATGAAGTATTTATTTTTCATGTATTAATTACCTTGAGCTGTCGATTTAAATTGTTTCCTATAAGAGCTTGTTAGATGGTTGCATAACTGAAATTATAATAGACTGAATTTTACTTTAGTATTTCATTTACCAAAATTGAACAAACTGGTAATTTTATTAATTATGTGAGTTTCATTTTGGTATCTCTTATCAGAATTTGGTGATCTGTTCTGTAGGTAAAGGAACAAAATAGAACATTTTTTATTTAAAATTTGTAGGTATAATTAAAGTTTTGTCTGTAAATCAGTAATAATTAGTTTCATTTTCATGTTTTTGCTTGTCATATACAATTAAAGCCACAGCACATTAATTTGTGCACATTATTATATGTATCCTCTTATTCTGACTTGTGTGAATTTTTCAGAGTTTATGCACAAATAGTAAATCCATTTTAAGAAATTTTACAATGACCTACATGTTAGCCCTATTGGGCTAATATATTTGGCAACCAACATAGATAATTCAGCTTGTGATTTATAAAAATTAAAGATTACAATTAAAAACTATAAATGTTATACAAAAAATTAACTGCATTTACATTTAACACTTTCTAAAAAAAATTTCTTTCTGAAAAATTAATACACATGCTTAGAACATATTACTTATCAAATGCTTTCTTTTTTTTTATGAAAGTTTAATTTCATTTAAATTGGAAAAATAAACAACATAAGAGCATATATAATGACAGAAGATTTCACATTACCTCTAATCCATTAGGATGAAAGACACCGCTAAGTGTTTGATTTAATTTATCTAATTTATGAATCTCTTTACCAGATGTAACATCCCATAAGACACCATCTGATAAAACAAGTTCATCAGTAGGATTAAAAGTTGCTCTATTTTTGTTATATTGATTAGACTGTGTCGGTGTCAATGTCAAAACTGACTTTCCAGTTGCAATATCATAAATCTATAACAAATGAGAAAACTAATTAAGATGATTTAAATTATATTTACTTATCAAAAGCCTATTAAATAACACCTTGACATTCATGAATTAACTGCTACAAAAAAGTGTTAACATAGACTAATAAACAACATAAATTTAGCAAGTCTGAAAAAATAAAACAAATCTATTTTATCATATTCTTTTACTATTACATTAATATTATGATCTCAGTCATGCTGAACATGTATTTTAATGAGTAAGATGGGACTACTGAAATGATTATCAACAGGAATTGAGTTCATTAATGTGTAAATTTTAATAAAAAAAATTCATTCATAACATTAATTACACTGATAGACAAAAAAGAAAGTTTTTAATATTTCTCCAAGTGTGATAGCATTTCTTGAATCGCTTTTTTGCATACATTACAGATTTGTGAATACAATCTTTCTACCACCCTTAGTTTTAAATAAATTATGCTTAAAAAAAAATTAACGAAAAATATAATTAAAATGTGTAAAATTTATAATTTTGTGTGGCCATACCTGTGTTAGAATGATTTTCTTTTATAAATAGCCTCAGGCACATACTGAATTACTGTTCAACAGTAATTGGATAGCATGTTAGCATTCCAATTCTCTTTATAGTGGCTTTCAATCACCGACATGTCTCGGTGGAAACATTCACCATGCTTCACCGTCACTTATGTTTCAGAGGCTGTCCGGGAAAAAATCCAGATGTGAGTGGAGGAATGTATTTTCAAACACATATTACATCCCATAGCTATGCTTAAAGTAAGAAGTTGATTAATAATATCGTGGTAGTTGATGGGTTTTTGTTTGCAGAGAAAAGTTTTGCAAACGTCTTTAAATGAAGCCCAAGTTGCACTTTCTGCATTAACATTAGGTTAAATAACATCATCTTTGACCAACTCTCTTATCTGAGGATCAACAAATATTCCTTCTTTAATTTGTCCTCCACTTACGATCGGAAATTTCTGTCTGATTTTAAAAATCTGGAACTATCCTTCACTGCTTTTACAAAATTTTTCGTTAGTCCTAGCTTGATATGGAGAGGTGGTAAAAATATTTTTTTTTGGGTTCAAAAGGGCTCGTGAATAATATTTTTCCCATTTGGAGTTAAGTTGTCTTGTTTCTTCCACTCTTTGGCAACATGATGTTTATCCCTAGCTTGGCTGTCCCATTCACAAAGAAAACACATGTACTTAGTACTGACTAACTGCATGCCCAACAAAATAGCTAACTTTCAAATCACCACATAAGTTCCAGCTATGTTTTTATAATTTATTTTTTTCAAGAACATCTTTCATCACATCGTATGTCTCATTCAAATTAATACCATAAGCGATTAGTATCGAAGGATATTTGTTACTATTGTGTAGTAGAACCACTTTTAAACTATACTTGGACGAATCTATGAAAGGGCGCCAGCCCTCAGGTTTATGAACTGTCTTAAGTGCAACATAAGCTCATCAATAAAACCAATTATTTTCATCAATAAAATACAGAGAAAGTTCTTTCTGTCAGCCCAAAATTTCTGTATTTTCTTGAAGTAAATTCCAACCTTGCAGTCTTGATCCTAACAGTTCAGCTTGATTTTCTGATAAATTTAAATTAAAGATATGCTTTTTTAATTAAAGATGCAATGCTTTTCTTATTTGATTTTATGGTAAACTCACCACATACATAAAAAGGCATCTACATCCTTTACACAATTTTGAGGTGTTATGACACTGCACTGTTAACAAATGTAAGACAGCAATAAGACTGAAAAAAACTAATTCATTCCTAAATCCAATGATTAATACAAACACAGCTGTGTTTTCAGCTACATATTTTGACCTGCACAGACATAATTAATCTTGTCCATGAAGGCTCACTCTTCAGTATTAGATATGATGTCATATGTGACTATGATATGATTTAATTCCTTGTGTAGTATTGTTTATTTATAGCATATAAATTATGTTAAAAAAGTTAAACAATAAAAAATGAGCTAACAGAATACAATATAGGAGCTTAAAATGGTAACTATATGTTGAAAAATGAAAACATCCTTTAATTAAAATTTAAAAATTTTCCAAAAATGGTGGGTGGTAGAAACATTCTGAGTTCATATTTGTTTTCAGCATCAAAAAACAGATTGAAATCATGTATCACATGTTAGGAAACAAAAATTATGTTTATCAGTGTTATCCAAAAAATTCATTCATGACATTATCACTAAAATAAATAAGAAAAAACATTTTAAAAGAGATCAAACTCTAAAATCTAGAAAAATCAAAATTGTAACTTCGTTTCCTTATACTTTATCAATCAACTTATAAAAGGTAATGAAAGATAGATTTCACTAAACCTATGATACACTTATTTTTCAAGAAATCTAACTTATTAAAAGTGGAAGTTGATGCGATGACAAATGATGAAAAAATTACAGTTTTCTTTATGGTAATTAAGTATGATCTAAATCAGCAATATATGACAAAAGAATAGATCGATTTTAAACTGTTGTAACAGTAATATTTAACTGTCAATAATGCCAATGGTATTGTTACAGGAGAAAGGCAAATTTGTAATATGGTATAATGAATCAAAACCTATTTTCAGTATGTAATGTAATTCTAAGTATGAAGATGAGGCCCCAACTTCCACCTTCTTATAAAGCAAGCAATTATGTCAATGTACAAGAAATTTAAAGAACTATTCGGTAAAGAAAAAGACATCATTGGGATGGCTGGAAGGTGATATACAGTGCCATTTATGAATCGTGTGTGGATCCCAGGTGACAATTTCTAGATGAAGTTTAATCTTGGTATTCTCAAGATCAGTGCACAAAAAGTTATCAATAGATATTTATGTATTATCTTAAAAAATTCAGTTGGTTCATAATCAAACCTGAAGATAACCAGAAATGCTTATATTTTTGTTTGTGTATGCTTAATGTGATTGACAAAGCAAATGTTTGAACGTTTTGTTTTTTCTGACAAAGCTACACTTCAGATGGATGGTTGTTTTTTTAATTAAACTGCCAAATTTGGGTATCAGAACAGCCAAAGTAGATGTAACAGTGACTACAAAAATTTATGTATGGTGTACACTATTGTAAGGCCAGTATTTTTATGGGGAGGGAGGCCAGGGTGGTCTTGATCAAGACCACCCTGGCAGTGATGATCAAGGTCTGTCTCGATTTAGAACGCTGAGTCTCTTAAATAACTTGGACAAAGCGGTAGAGAAGATGCTCGCCAACAGAATTGTATGCGAAATTGAAGAAGGGGTATAAGCGTCAATCAATTCGGGTTCTGGAAGGGACGCTCCACCGTGTTGGCAGCAAAGAAAGTAACTACTTGAATAGCAGATGTCAGAAGAGGTTGTTCTTGGAGAACAAGAGGGATTCCGTTACTTGTCTCCCTAGACGTTAAGAATGCTTTTGGCTCCATCAAATGGAGCCATATTCACAGTGCATTATTGGCTAAGAACGTAAGTCCTTATCTTAGGAGACAGGTGAGGAGATACCTCTCTGACAGATCGTGCAGAATTGCAACGCAAAGTGGAGATTTGGAAGTCAACATACATGGTGGAGTTCCCCAGGGCTCCGTTTTGGGCCCATTATTATGGGTTTTAACTTTTGACGGAATCCTGAATTTGAATTATCCTGCAGGAGTCGAGGTCATTGCCTATGCAGATGACCTGGTGATCCTTGCAAGTGATAGACATGCACTGGAAGTACAAAATAAGGCCAATTTGGCATTACAGATGATAGAAAACTGGCTATGTAATAAAAATTTAGTGATGAACATTGATAAATGCAAATTTATCACTTTCACTGGAAGAAGGATCATTGATCGGCTGGATATCAGGATCAATGGTGAACCAATAGCAGAAACTGATAAGCTGAAGTACCTAGGCGTTACCTTTCAGAGGAACGGTTCCTTCACCGAACATATAAACAAAGTTTGTAACAGGGCTGATAGAATGATAAAATCTTTAAATATCATTATGACGAACCAAAGAGCGCCTAAGGCATCAAAGAGAAGGGTCGTAGCGTCTTCGGTAATATCGTCCATGCTTTATGCGGTGCCGGTTTGGTGGATTTCAGTGCAAGTAAAGAAAAACCTGGCACGTATGATCAGGACCCATAGGAGACTGTTGCTTGGAGTGATTTCTGCATATAGGACGGTCTCCTATGAGGCTTTATGTGTGCTCGCTGGAGTCCCACCGATTGATTTATTGGCTCTTTTAAGAGTTGAAAGAGACCAGGGAGTTGGAATTCACGAATCAAGGCAGCGGCTAATGGCAAAGTGGCAAGACAGGTGGAATGAGAATGGCCCTGGAGGTAGAACAAAGAGACTCATCCCTGATATTAAAAGCTGGATATATAGGAAGCATGGGGAAGTGAATTTTCATCTGTCACAATACTTTACAGGGCATGGCAACATTAATTTTTACTTGCACAGAATCGGTAGAAGAGCATCGATGGAATGTATGTATTGCGAAGATGATGTTGAGCACACATTTACTGACTGCCATAAATGGAGAGAAGAATTAGTAGACATCGATCTATCATCTGATGGTAACGGCAGATTAATTAATCACATGTTGCAGAGTGAAGATGCCTGGAAGAGGGTTGATTCAGCTATTAAGAAAATATTAACGCAGAAAAATGAGGACGAGAGGAGATTGGGGTTCTGATCTTAGTATAGGGAAGGGCGGATAGCCTCAGTGGTGAGGACTGGCATGCTGAGGTGTCCCAGTTTCGATGAGCCATTGGGGACTCCAAGGGTTTTCTTGATAGGAAAGAAAAGAAAGGGATCAAAGAAAAGACCCAATCATCACGTCAAGACAATCATAGTATGGTGTGGCAATATATATAGATGGGCATATCAATAGACTCAAAAGAACTGACCGGTGGGCCGACCTGCCATGCCGGACATACAGCCGGTAGTGGGAAGGCCCATTTGAGTACAACAGGCACTCCCCTGGGTGGCACAATACCAACCAGTCGGACCGGCCCAGGGGAGGAGAGTCAAAAAAAAAAAAAGTATTTTTATGGAAAACTAGTCGTAAGTTCCACATATCTGGTTATACTTGGGCAAACTTTTTTTTAAGTAAACTGATCAAATGGAAGCAGAAAAAATGGGTTTCATAAAATATTTTAGCACAATGTAGATAACCTCCATATTTCAGTTTCAAATGTTAAGATGAAAGAAATGACGCATTTGGTGATATATTTCAGACTTAACAGCAAAAAACTTTTGACTTTTCTTGCAAAAAAAAACCAAAAAATTTACAATATTAAAAAAAAAATTGCAACAGGAAACATCTTAAAATGAAGTAACAATACATTACAATTATTGCCCAGGGTATTTCTGAATGGATCTTGGCTGAAGCAAGTTCTGATCTGATATCTCTTAGGTAATCAATGGAGTGGTGCTTATCGAAATATGTTACCTTTAGAAAATATAAATATACTGGTTCCTGAGTAATAATGTAACTGCATCCTTTATTACCTGATTGTTAAACAATACCTGGAACAACTTAAATCATTCTGTAAACTGAATAATTATTAGTAAGGATTAAAATGTTACTCTTTAATTATCCTCTTCTGATAAATCACCAAACTTACACGAAAAGGAGTTCAGCAGTTTATAAAAATATCATAATTCTATGTTGATAAATAATCATAACATTAATAATGTCAATCATTTACGAATACCCAGTCTACTCATGAATTATACTTATGATCTGATATTAAATGATATGGTATTAATTTTACCCATCAGTTTATACTTACAGTTGCAACTTCACCTCTTGTTCCAATTATTCTATCTTGTGTAAGTTTACTGAATTCAACATAATCATCCTCAACCATAGAAAATCTGCAAAACAATAAATTATTAGAACATATTAGAGTAGCGGGTGGTTTTTAATGATATAATTTACCCATAACTCAGAACTTTATATTTTAAAATAAGAATGATGTGAAATGTAGCTAATAACTTAATACACATATCATCCGTTTTTCACTATTTACTTGTCTCTTTTGACAATTGACTCAGTTTTCTACTATTTACTAAACAAAAATATTTTTGTTCATCAAGAATGAGTTTTGATCTATTTTAATTATTATACTGGAACAACCACAGAACCACTACTGATTGACAAACTGAAAACTTTTAATAACTATGATTGTTGCACAAACAAGCAATAAGTTACCAATCACTTATGATATCCCAATTTGGGAAAGAATCCATCTAAACTATCATAGAAAATGAAATCCCATCTGCTTCTCATGCATCATATCAACAATTTTTCTTTATGTAATAATTTATTAAACATTTTATGTAATGAGTAGAAAAAACTTCCCCATGAAAGATGTACTGTTCACTAGACTGAACAGTACAATAACAACTATATCCTTCTCTTTCTGTCAGATTTTTAATAAAGTACAACAATTATTTGTAAAAAATCAAACAAAGATATATTAGTCAACACAAATACAAAAAAAAGGAAAAACTGATTTCTTATAGAACTAAAAATAAAATGAACTTTAGTCATGTTACCAGTTTCTATAATTTGCTGTATATGATTTTTAGGAATAAAATAAACTACTCCCTCCCCTTGCAAGTACAGTAGTGATGTTAAAAATTGAAAAACGTATTTACAGAATTTTTTTTTCTGAAAAACTAGTATAATAATTAAAGTATAAAATTATTACAGATTTTATAAATCCAAACAATGTTTATTATCCTTCTTAATAAATAAATTTGTATAATATTAGTACATTGTGCAACTGAATTCTATTTTTTAAAACAAATCAGTACATTAGTGGTTCCCAAACTTTTCCGAGTCGCAGCACCCTTTTTCAATTAAAATTTTTCCATAGCGCCCTACCCAAAGTAAAATTATTACTACTTATAAGCAAGAGATAAAAAAATAAATAAAACTCTTGAATCTTCATTATTTTTTTTAATTTTATTAACATTAAATTAATAATTATAAATGTCTTGGCTCAATTAATTATGATGCTTTTACAATATTTCACGCCACCCCTGTGAAGAGGCTGCAGCTCCCTGGGGCATTACGGCGCACAGTCTGGAAATCACTGCAATATATAGATGATTCTTACATAGAGTTGCAGATTTTTTTTTCAACTCAAGGTAAGAAATATATCACATATTATAACTTACTTCAACTCAAAATAATTATTAATTCCCCATAAAGCAGACAAAGGTCTTCTCCATGTTGAAGATGTTAATAATAAGGAACCATCAGAACTAGCTTGAAGATTAGAAATATATGATTCATGACATTGGTAAGTGGCTTCTTCCTATAAAAAAAAAAATACCAGCATTCAAGAACTTAAAAGAAAAGTGCCATTACATTTTTGTTTAAATTACACTACAAAATATATATTATGTTTGTGAATTTCTAAAACATACTAAATAATAGTAAATTATTACGTATATGTTACCAGCAAATTGTAAATTTCCTAGGAAGATCATGAAATGTTCAATATTTCAGGGAAATCATAGATTGTAGGCAATCTATGATTGCCTACAATCTTCTTTGAAAGAACTTCTTTGAAGCCCTAGGGAAATTCACAATTTACCTGATTTTACTTGGGTAAAATATAAAATGATCTTTACTTTACTGAGCTTACTTGTAATTGTAAAATATGTTATCAATGAATATTATTAAATATGATGAATCTACACTAAATAATAAGCATGTTTAAGTGTATAAGATTGACTATACAATATTCTTAGGGAATAAATAAATGAAAACTTGGTAATGCATTATTAACATATAAATGTTTTATTTAAAAACATAAAAAACAATCTGTTAGTTATTCTATTCATAATTATTCATTAAAATTAAAGCTTTTATTTATTACAACATATTTTGAATGACATAATATACCATTATTTTACATTTAATGGGTAAGCAGGATTTTTGACAATTACATAAAAGATAATCCTATCTACTCGTAATCGATTCTTGCAGTTGACCTTAAGGATATATACTTGTTTACTGGAACATTTTTCTAAATAAACTTCCGTACACACTTGTCAAATTCTCACCTATAATGTAATTTATCCAGAGCACCATATTTGGTCCTAATGGTGTATAGATTACTGTCATTCTTTTCCAGAACAACCCCATGATATTGGGCAAATCTGTTTTTGATCTATCAACTTGGGGTATTGAAATTGTCATGTCACCTATTTCAACTGGTGAATGGAGTTGATCTGATAAATTTTCATTTTCTTTGCTTGTTTATTTAATCTTTTCACCAAAAGTTTTCTAGCTATTGAAATGGCATTACTGTTGGTAGTTGATCCTCAACCTAAAACTTAACTGATTTGCTTGATCTGCTACTTTACTGATTCCTTTATCTACTTTCTAATTGGGTCCTTAATCTGCAACTTGAGTGATTCCTTGATCTGTGTCTCGACTTGCTCCTTCATCCTTAGGTTGATTCCCATCATTGATTATTGTAGTTAATATTTCTTCAAACTCACTGCTCACTGCAAATATTTTTCAACACTTCAGCAGGAAATTTGGTACTTGTAAGACCAACTCTTGGCTTCATACCAAACATTGCTTTATAAGGGCACTGTCATATACCTGAATGAAAAGCTTTGTTTTTCATTAACTGTCGTATCAAAGACCTGTAGAACATTTTGAAGTTTTATTACCTTTCATTTATGTTGCTATCATATTCTCAATGTCTTGGTTTACCTGTTACTCAGACCCTTGGTTTTGATTGTCTCTAGGTTTACCGTGGACGATTTTTAACTCTGGCTAAAGGATACTACTTGGTTAATAAACTCGTGACCATTATCAGATTGCAAAGTGCATTCCCACCGGGTTGGTCTAGTGGTGAATGTGTATTTGCAAAACAGTTAATTTCAAAGTCGAAAGTTCTAAGGTTCAAATCCTAGTAAAGGCAGTTACTTTTATACGGATTTGAATACTAGATCGTGGATATCGGTGTTCTTTGGTGGTTGGGTTTCAATTAACCACACATGTCCAGAATGGTCAACCTGATACTGTACAAGACTACACATCATTCATACATATCATCCTTGTTCATCCTCTAAAGTAATACCTTACGTGGTTCCGGAGGCTAAACAGAAAAAGAAAGAAAGAATGCAAGGTGCACCTAACAGTAGAAATATATTTTAACAAATTATATGCAACATCTGTTTTCATTTACTTACAGGAGAACATAAAATAACAAATTTAGTAAGGTAGTGAATTTAAAATTACCATCAGCTTTTGACTGAAAGTCAATCAAATTGAATTAACAGCAACTGTTAATTTGAAAGTACAAAATGGGTTTGGAAACAAAACCCTTCTGAATTTTTAATGTTTTTTACTGACACACTTTACATGTAGATAAATAAAGTATAACCATTTCTCATGTTACATTAGTGTACTTTATGGATGTCTCACTAGAAATAAGACTGTTGCCACCATATCTTGTAATAATATATACAGAATGAATGACATTGAATAATTAATAAACAAATAATATTTTATGTTGTTTCCAAAAAATAATATAAAGCTGAGGTTTACAGTTTAATTTGCGAACACCAGCAATGTCAAACACATCGTATTTTCATAATCAGTAATACTGTTTAGAACTTTTTGTAGTGTACTGTCTGGGGATTTTACAGAAATTAGATGACAATAAGATCATCATATTCAGCCCTGGTCATGACATTATAATGGTTGCCTTTGGTCATTTCAAGCTCAAAGGTGTTTTCCCACTGAATTTGAGATTTGGATCATACCACAGAATTCATCTTCAATAGATTATTAAGTACTATACGCACCAATATACTATACAATGAAATACTGACTCAATTGAGTGTTTGTGTATAACTACCCCATGTGTTGCCGATGCTGGTATTTACTGTCTTCTTGTGTCTCCCATAGCTCCTTTCACTCTTACTCAGGAGTGTAAAGTGGAGGTGGAACCTTGACTCATCACTCTATGGTGACTAGGCACGGAACTAATTTCAAACACATTTGTGTCTATGCTGTAAAGCTACGCTTTCAAATTCACTTGCATTGTGCACGCAAGCAAGTCATCAATAAGGTTGTTCTCAGACTAGCTCTGCTCACCAGTAAAATCACAACAACATGTGGAATGTGCTAATGTGAAAATCTGTGCATAATTGTATGTACCTATCTGTTCGCTACTAATGTTTATCCAATTAGTTGTGTGCATGCTTGTTTGTGTGTCATAAGGTAAGAATCCTATATTTATTTATATACAGCTATATACTTATACACACTTATACTTTAATACAGGTTCATCATATTTAATATTCATCGATAACATCTTACGAATAACCTCAGTAAAATAAAGATCATTTTGTATTTTATCTAAGTAAAATCAGGTAAATTGTGAATTCCCCAGGGACTTCACAAATTCCCTGAAAGAAGTTTAGGCAATTTATGATTTCCCTGAAAATTGGACATTTCATGATTTCCCTAGGGAAATCTCAAATTCCCTGATTCTACAATTTGCCATGCTAATATATATGTGGTACAAAAACAAAAGTTTGTTTCATGCTTTAAAAATACATTTACTTCAGTTAAGTACCATAACCAGTTGTACCCAACCTGACAAGAGACAAAGTCAATCCTGAAAACAACAAGGTCATCCTCAACAATAACAAGTATCTATTAATGCCAGGCTTAGTAGGCAAGGCAAAAAGTGAAATGGTTGTATGCTGTCTTCTTCACCAAGCTGAATATATTGTTGTTGTATTTAAGTATCCTAAGCTACCAAAATAGTAAGGATGTTTAGCCTTACAAGTGACACCTTCATTCTATTTGCCGTAGAAACTAGTTGTACAGTTAACATCATTAATCTTAGAAAAAAAACTTTAAATCGGATTTGTTGTATCTTAGATTCTTTACACGTCACACTATAATAAAAACTGGTACAGATAATGAAAAAATAAAACTTACAGTACTCATTTTTTTACAGAACAAATGTGTAATGTATGTAAATATGTTGTTTAAACTCATAAGGAATATATTGAATAATGCAGTAATAAAGAATAAAAGATCATATATTAAAACAAGCAGTGAAATTAAGAATAAATTATTTTAACAAAATATAAGAAAGTAAATTCTATAATATTTACTTTATTAAAAAAATATTAATTTGTCACAAAAAGTGAAAAAGAAAAAATTATATATGAATTACTTACAGCTCCACTGTGTAGATTGAACATTTTCACTTCACCCTGATGTGTTCCAATCATAAGATCCTTATCTTTCGACTGTAAAAACCAGCAGTATAAATCAGACAAAAAATGAGAACTTATAAAAAATATCTAGACACCCACCTCCATTACATGAGGCAATAGAGGTGCCCATCCCTTACTTGTCTATAGGCAATATCTGACAAAAAATGTCACCTGCTCTTTATGAAAGCAAAATAATTTCAAAACAATAAAGAGCAAATCCTATTTTACAAAGCAAAAAGTATACATTTTAAAGTTTACCAGTTATTAAAACATGTTTTTAATTTACAGTTTACTTCTAAATATTATTTAGAAAATTTAAAATTATAATTATTACACAGCTATCACAAACTTCAAATCACTTTCTAATCAGAACTATATAGTGATTTATATCTCCTTAAATGTGGTCTTTATCGAGTCTTATTTTTTGCTTTCTTGTACGAAGTAAAGGAAGTATTGTGATCCTGAAAAATTTTGGTCTTCAGATTTCAACGGAAATAAGCATTTTGACATCCTTGAATCCATTTTGACTAGTTTCGACGTGACGTCTGTACATACGTATGTATCTCGTATAACTCAAACGATTAGCCATAGGAGGTTGAAATTTTGGATTTAGGACTGTTGTACCATCTAGTTGTGCACCTTCCCTATTGACTGCAATCGACTGAACCAAAAGTGTCCAAAAAAGCCCAAAATTCCCAAAAATTGGATTTTTTCTTAACTGCAGTAGTAAGCCCTCACTGAGAGCTTTTCAACAATATATCATAAGTGGTACTTATTTTCATTGGTTCCAGAGTTATAGCCAAATAAAAGTTTAATTAATGATATATTTGGATCTTGCAAGGAAAGGCACATCAGTTTGAATCAGATTTCATCTCTTTTTTTTTTTAAATATATTGATTTATTCATAATTAATTATTAACCCGTAATTATAAAATAATCTTTACAATAAATAATAGTAATAAAAGGAAAAAAGTATTAGTGAAATAAAATTGTATGTACTTTTAAAAACGTGTATATGCAATTTAATATACATTATTACATATGTGTATATGTAATAGATTTGGTGAAACATCTGATTATTTTATATTAATTGAAAATTATAATTTAGAATTGTATTATTTTTGATTTTCTAGTTTAATTTCTAACTTTATTTAATTATTCTGGAATTTCTGTTTAATTTTTGTCTACATTAAAGTTAATTACAGAGTGACTGAAAAATAGACCCTGACAAGAACAAAATATATTACTGAGGCATACATGCCCAATCTTTAATAAATCGAAAAAAATTCTTATCTTTTAGTTCATTACTCCTCTGATATTGTTGGACATTATTCTCCCTAAGTCGAAATTGATCATCATTTCGTTTGTATGTTTTTTGTTGACAATCATTTAATCACTCTTTGGTTTGATATAATTCTTCTGATCTTAATTTGTGTACATGTTCTCTAGTTTTAAAATGTTCTCGCTTTATATTCATCATCCTCTCTTAATCATTTTATTCTTTCCTTGTTCTTAAAATTTTCTTCCTCTTAATGTCGTTTTTCTGAGATATGTTTTTTCAAGATATGTTTCTTTTTCCTGTATGATTGTTTCATTTTAATTTTTCATTATTCACCAAATAATCCAATAATAAAAACTGAATATTTTACACCGTAAAGTCGAAATTAACATTTGTAACCAGAACACAGGGGTTCACTAAATGGAGTAGTTTATTATTATTAACTTTTATTTATTATATGACACACCAGAAATCTGACTGATTAAACTTTTGTTAATCAGCATCTCATGAAGCTATGAATAATACTGCATCTAGCAGTACAAATAATAAAGGGACTTTTACTCTATCCTAATACTTCATGTAAGATTGTTGGATTAATAATTGTATAAGTATTTGATGTTAAAAACTAATATCTCAGCAATTGTATAACTGTCCACTTTATTAAAGAATTGTAGGATCATATCTCACTTTCACATGAAATAAGTTTAAATGAACTACAGCAAAAAATGCAGAAGTCATGTGGTGTCCACATCAGTTTTTATTAAATAGATCTAAAACAAATAAATAACAAAAAAAAGAAAAAGTTTACTAAAAAAGATTATAATAGAAAAAAATTATACATAAAAATAAGCACTAAAACGAAAGTTCAGAAGAACTATTGAGTAAAATTTTCCTTAGATAATGAAATTCATTCTTAAACATATTTTTGTCCTACGTAGTTCTTATTTGACCAAGAAAAAAACAATATTTTAATTTCTTTCACTGTCTAACTGAAGCTACAACAACATAATAGCTAAGGACAGGAAGTCACAGAAGTTCCAGTTTTAAAAAAATAATCTGATGTGAACACCACATGACTTCTTTCTACGCCTATTAAATTACATATAAACATATTTTTTAAATGAAAAGTATTTTTTCTTTTTTTTTGTTATTATTGAATTATTTATTGTAAAACTTTTTTTTCATTGGAAGTTAATAATTATTATTAAATCAACATATTTACATTAAAAAAAGTAGATGAAGTTGGATTCGAAGCGATGTGCCATCATGTTTTGATCCATCAAAAGGGGAGGTGCACAACTAGTATGTTATAACAGTCCTAAATCCAAAATTTCAACATTCTATGGAATTTTTGGATGTCCACCCAAAAATAGTTTTTTGAGTCATGTGAGATATATATGTATGCACATACATATGTTCAGATGTCACGCCAAAACTAGTCAAAATGGATATTTCTGTTGAAATCTGAAATTTTTTGCGATTACAATACTTCCTTTTCTTCATACAAGGAAGTAAAAAGTGATCAAGTTATAAATAACTGTTGTGAAATGTTTTTTTTAATATTTATACTTTTCACATGAGTCTGGTCATGAGAAATGCTCACATCCACACACTGGTGAAATCACATACTTAGGCTAATGAAAATCAACTTGCATTAAAATTGCTTATGAGTCATCATCATATAACAAGGATGAAGTATAAATAAAAAATTAAATAATGGGATAAGGAATTTTTCCATCTTTGTAAAATGATATAGACTACTGAGTTCACTTAAGAATACTGAATAATTACTGAGCCACTAATACAAATTAACTACACCCAACAGTACTTAATTCTGATGATTTATGGAAAGTAGTTATATGTGACTTTGGCTAATGGCATTTTCACCTTACATCTTTTATTTCCAGGAAACTACTCCTTTAGGCACTCCGAGTGTTGTGAAAGCAATAAGTTGAAACGGCTGTACTTTACCATTTCAGTTAATAAATTGCAGATTATTTTATTAAAATATTCATGTTTTTCTTAAATTAGCAATTAAAAATTTGTGACTATGTAAAAGAACAAAGAAACACTATTTTACAAAGCAAAGAAGAAATTCAACAATCATTATATTTTTAACCATATTCTTAACAGTACATGTTAACTAGTTAATAGTTTACTAGTTATTAAAACATGTTTTTAATTTACAAATATTTTTTTAGTTATCAGGCTACCGAAAGCAGTACTTACAAGGAATACACAGCAAGTGAAAAAAATATCATCATCTCCCAGACGAAAAGTTTTAACAGGGCAGAACCGAGAATGAACAAGTCTTTGGTCTAAACGACGAGAAGTAATACCTTTAGCTAACCTCATAGTAAAATTTGCTGGAGCTGAATTTTTAGCCTTAGGATCAGGACATTTATGAGGTCTGAAAATGAAAAGGAATCCATATT
The DNA here is from genome assembly GCF_047948215.1 of Lycorma delicatula. NCBI lineage: Eukaryota > Metazoa > Arthropoda > Insecta > Hemiptera > Fulgoridae > Lycorma > Lycorma delicatula. The sequence continues at coordinate 123,016,594 of NC_134462.1, forward strand.
TAGTCATAACACAACAAATGAAAAATAAATTAAGATTAAAAAAATTGATTTAATTGAGAAAAAAGAGAAGATACTTACTCAAACAAGTTAAACTGAGGACAGGTAACCATAGGATTCTTGCAAAGGGCATGCTGATTCGTAAGGTATTCCGTAATAATAGAATCAAGGGTTACGTGACATTCTTTAAATATAGGTACATTACTCTGTGTTTGCTGTGGTGAAATAATAAATTGATTTGGTTCAAAACACAACTGTTTCTGAAGTGATCTTGATGGTGTCCCATTTGATGGATATTTTAATTCCGTTTTCCTATAACCAGTAAACAAAATGAATGTAAAAGATATGAAAAAAAAAAGTTCCTTTTAATACATCCTAATGTACACAACCACTTGCTCTAAGATTAACTTTAAATGCAATTAATGTACCTTAATGTAATTTTGTAGCGTTTCTTAACCCTTATTTATTTAAATATATTATAAAATACTCTTGCTTATAACAGTGTAAAATAAGTACATAAAATAACAAAATATTCCCTATGTTCTGATTAAAAAAACATATTTAAGAGAAGAAAATTAGCAATTCCAAGAGTACCATTTCATTGCAGTTTTAATAGAAGGATATATCTAGTTAATAGGCATATAATTAAGAACTCCTATTAAATTATGCTGGTATATGTGGTTCTCAAGACTGCTCTTTAAAGTAACGTAGTAAAATAACACAGGTTTGAAACTTAATTGGGTTTTTAAAAGTAAATGTACATTATTATTACATTACTTTGTACTTTTAATAGAATTTTTTTTTATAAAATCCATTCTAATTTGAAAATTTTTTACTATACAAGACAATTGAAACGGAGTGTTTTGAAACACTCAGAACATTCAATTTCAATTTTCTTATAATGTAAAATTTTATGTAGATAAAATATACAAGAATCAATATTAGAATTTTTAATGAGTTTAATTTTTATTATCACACATTTTTTACTAAAATGCACCACTGGGCTGAAAATTGTAAAAAAAATGAGGAGTTTTGATCACTTGTGGGCCAGGACTCATGAATTTTCCTAGATATAGTGATTATAAAGAAGTATATCAGAATCTTTAAGTATTACATGACCATTTTGAGAAAACTTTTTCCCCTAATTTTTGGTCATTTTTAGTGATAAACCTATCCACCCACCAACAACAAAAGAAAAAATTGGAGATATTGTAAAAATATAACCTTACACCAAATTTCAATAAAATCAGGAAAATTTTAGCTCAGTCCTGTTTGTAACACACACACACTAATATTATTAAAACCAATTTCTAAATCCAGGGGTCTGATCCCTAAAATGAATTTTCCAATGAAAATCTCATAAAAAAACTTTTGGTTGATTATACAACTTTTTTTAAAACACTATGTATGTATATCATAAAGTAAAATAGGATCTGGTTATGGTAGTAAATTTCACCCCTTACAATCTGATAATTAAAATGTTTCGAACATCTCAAGAAGTGGTATCCTGGAAATTGGAAAGTATGATAAAATGCCAACATCTGAGCTCATGTTTTTAATGCAATTTACCATAAATCAAAAAGATAGGCAATGATATGATATAAATGGTTTATCTCTATGCTATTCTTATTTATTTACTGATGCTTAATGAATGAAGCAGTTTATTTAAAGAAGTAAGACCCTATAAGTATTTAATTTTAGAAAGTATGAATAAATGAAAATTCTTTTAACATTAATAACCGAAATATTTTGAAAGGTTTCTAATTTATAGTTTTACGACAGTTTGAATTCTGTCCCATAATTTGAGCCCCCAAGAATTTCAGTGTAATAGCAATAATTAGGGCAAATGCTTTCAATAGCTGTCTAAACTGAAAACAAAGCATTTCTAGGCTTTTGTATATCCATACCTTTCCTTGATCATCAGTAACAAAATATATCCTGATTTTATTTTCATTTCTACAAAAGACTCCTTTCTGTCTTAAACCAGAATATGTGTATCTTTCCTGTTAGTTTTAGTATTAAAACCTAAAACTCAGGAATCATGGGATGAATCTCTTTTTATTCTGTTTTTACTGAATTTGGAAATAGTTTTAGGGATAAATTTATCTAGGTAACTAAAATATTGGGTGAACAGTTAAAGCTTACACGTAATGTTATATTTTGCATCATTTTTCATGTAGTAATATTTTTACTTGCTAACTAAACCACAATCTGTAAGAAATACTAATATGGTTCAAGATATGATATCTGTAAATTTTCAAGATGCGCTTTACATTTTAGTAAATCTTTTATTCTTAATTTTTTGCAATGGTTTTTTTTAAAATTTCAATTATGTTCATTTTCTTATTTTTGTGCTTTTTTTCTTGCATGGAATTACCCATGAATAGCACAATTATTTTAACAAAATCTACAGAATGAACTTACCTTTAATTAATCAAAGTAATTTATGACTGAAATGTTAGCAATATTTGTTTCCTCATATGAAATATTTACCAGCAGGGCAGAATTTATTATATAGATTTTTAACATTTATTTTTTCACTTTACACTTCACAAAAAAAACGATTTTATTATCTTTTAGGAATTTTTTTGTTATTTCTACAACTAAGACTGATAAGTTATAAAATAAGAAATAATTTTCTTTTTATTTGAAATAGAGAACAGGTGTTCTACTATTCTGATGATATAAGAGTTTATTTGTTTACTTGCTAAGAATGTATTTTAGTGAAAACTTTCACACAATGAAATGAACAACTCCAATCAAATTGGAGTTTATGACAATTTTTTTGTGGTTTCTTAAAATGTGGTTGAATTTTTGAAAAGATTTTAATAGACAAGAATTAAAACAAATCTGGGAACAGTTTTAATATTTTACATATAATACAATATTATTTATAATAATATAGTTAATATTTAAATATATAAATCTAATAGTGTCTGTGAGTCTGTTACTTTTTCACACAAAATTTGCTCAACTGATTGAGCTAAAATTTTTACATGAACATAGTTTTTATACAGGGTCATTCACGGGAACCGGATGTTTTTGAAGTGGGTTGTACTCGGGCGTTCGTGGTGGGAGGGGCACGTGGCTGGTGTCTGACGTTTCCTTTGTTCATAGCATTTACATTTTAGTCGTTGAGATGGAGCAGTGGACGCTAGACTAAAGCCTGTACGCATATGACACTTTTGTGTGAAATGACGAATCCATAACTGCTGTTCAGTGAGATTTCCGCCGTCAGTTTAATATCCATCGTAATGCAAGTGTCCCTTCTCGTAACACAATATTGCGATGGGTAAACAACCTTCGAACAAGTGGTTCAATATTGAAGAAAAAACCACCGGGTCCCCGACGAACTGCTAGCACTCTGGAGAACATCGAACGAGTAAGGGAAGCCATTGTCAGAAGTTCACGCCGCTCTATTCAGAGGCATTCAGCAGCGCTTCAAATGAGCACTAGTACGGTAAGACGAATTCTGCATACAGACCTGCATTTCCATCTCTACAAGATAGCCGTCGTGCAGCAGTTAAATGAGCAAGATTTCACGCAGCGATTACAATTTTGTAGACAAATGCTTACCATTTTTTAAGAAAATGAAAATTTGTTATTGTTAATGAGTGACGAAGCCCATTTTCATCTGAATGGCTTCGTCAACAAACAGAATTGCCGGTATTGGGCAGAAAGAAACCCACATCAGCTTCACGAGAGACCACTTCATAGCCCAAAGGTGACTGTCTGGTGTGCAATAGGAAAGGTCGGTGTTAGTGGACCATATTTATTTGAAGAAAATGACGCTGCCGTAACTGTAGCAGCTGATCGTTACATTGCGATGTTGAATACGTTTTTCATCCCTGAGTTACGAAACCAGGAAATCGATTTTCAAAATGTGTTACTCCAGCAGGATGGAGCTACAGCGCACACAGCGAGGGCAACGATGGTTGTTCTCTGTAACTTGTTTCCGGGACGGATCGTTTCCAGATTCAGCAACATTCCTTGGCCCCCTCGGTCCCCCGACTTGAGTAGTTGTGATTTTTTTTCTGTGGGGGTTTCTGAAATTGCGTGTGTACGGCAATAAACTGCGTACATTGGAGGACCTAAAGATCGCAATTCGTCATCACGTTACCCAGATTGATGTAGACATGCTGGAAAGAATTGAAGCCAGTTACCGTGAAAGGCTACAACAATGTATTGCCCAAAATGGATATCACTTGCTGGACATAATTTTTTGTTCATGAGTAAGTAACAAATGCTTTGATTTAACAAGTGTTTCAGTACCAATAAAACTAATTTCAAGTAAATATTCAATTTTTTATGATTATTTTAAAAACATCCGGTTCCCGTGAATGACCCTGTACATGAAAAGAACATAAGACACTATTGCTGTTATGAAATTTTTCACAGTTTCATGATGGTGGTCGTTTTAATGGCTTGCAGTATGGATATGTCCTTAGCCAACATTCAACTTTACTATGGCCATACTGCTGGTCAAATCACATTCAGAGACCATTTGCAGTATTGTAAAATTAATTTCTACAAAAAAAAATTATCTTTGTTTTTTCAATATCTCTTTCGGTTATAGAGAAATTAGTCTTAAAGGTGTGACAGTATATGGCATGGCAGCTCAACCTACACAGCCACTGTCACATTGTCACAGTTACTATGGATGCGACACAAATGGCTGCACCTGCCTCTAGTAACTTGATTAAATATACAAGAGAAACGAAGTATGTTGATCTCCTTGTGGTGTTTTTTAGGTTATACTAAGACTGTGCAAAATACTTTTTTACCCTTATGTAGGATGGTAAACAGCTATAATTACTATTTTTAAAATGAGGACCAATTATTTTGAAACCTGATCACTAAAAATTTCAAGTGCTATGCTGATGAAACTTTGTTCAGAAGAAATTATAATATACTGATAAACTTTATAAACTGAACTGGCTTTAATTGTTATTTTATCAGTATTATTCTTACAAGCATGACAATAATAAACACAGTGGGGCTCCAGAGGATGGAGCCCCCTGGATATATGAAAAGGATGTGCGAAGCAAACCCTGATCAGCAAGTAAAAAATATATTTTTTTTAGAATTTTGACTTTTTAGTTAATAATAAGATTTGAAATCAAGAGGAATCCACATAGTTCAGCTTACTTCATGTTAAGCAAAAAAGAAAGAGATGATTATCTGTTTATTTTATATAAAATTCATATAATAAGAGTGCATCTGGAAAATTGATATGTACTGGAATTATAAAAGTGTGATGATGAAACTTTCTTAACTTTAAATTTTTATTTCAATATTTTATAAAAATGACAATACAATAACTGGAATAGTTTATAAAGTGCTGAAAATGACCTCTTCCAACATCAATATAACACTGCATGCATCTCAATTTGTTTTCAAATACTTTAACGAGCTTATGTACTGAATGTCTTGTACACTTGCCATTACTGCAATTTCTAATTTGTCAATTGTGGATGGTCTGTTACGATACACTGCTTATTTTGTTGCCCCCCATAGAAAGTAATCTGGGAGAGTTAGATCAGGCAATCGTGCAGGCCACAAACACTCAAAATGATTTGTTCACCAAAAACATTTTATATTTAAAAAAAAATCACTGGTGTGTGCTATCTAGTTGGGACCAACCATGATTGATTTCTTCTGTTAACTGACTAATGAAGTTTATTAAAACAGCACAATGATGACTGATTAACCGCATTTCCAAAAAAAAGATTGGACCCCTGTGCACTTACTACTCACACTGTCCCAAAATCCAATTTTTCCTTTGCGTAAAGATTGTTTATGTAATTCATGGTTGTTAGTTGTCATGGGAGGATATATAATTAATATAGCCTCAAAGATGAAACCATGTTTCATCTGTAAAAAGTGTAATGTCGAGGATACCTAAAGAATTTTGGTCAATAAAATGTTTAAACCATTGACAATAATTTAGTTTTTTGCATGATTTATAGGTTTTAGTTCTTGAACTCACATTACTTTGTAAGAGGTAAGCTTCATTTCTTTTCTTACGACTTTGTGTAATAGCAAGTCTGATATCTTGCTGCTGTGCTAACTAACGCATTGATCTTGATGGACTTTAGGCCAAAGCAACTGAAATATCAAGCAACTTCATTTGTTTAGTTTAGGTATCTTCCACTTTGATCATTGTCTTCAACAGAACCTGTTACCCAAAATTTTTTGATAAGAGTTTGAATAAGAACTCTTATAATAAGAATAAGAGTTCATCATTGCAGTGAGGAATACAAGTACTTGGCAACTTTCCAGAAAACTTGTACTTTACTAAATCAGTATACTTGTCACCTTCACAAGACGTGTTCAACAAGAAAAAGGTGTTCCTCTGTAGAAAGAACTATTATGTTTCTTACAACTATTGATTTTGATAAAAGAAACAACATGAAACAAAGCACGTTCAATCACAACTCAACAACTGACGTCTTGGTTTATTACTGCCCAACAAACCCGCATGGCAACCAAGCTAATGCTGAAAGAACAGAATGCATTACATAATTCTAAAGCATACTTCACATCAACTTTGCAATGCACAATATTAAAGAGATTTGTAGAAAACAATTTACCTGGCATTTGATAATGTAAGCTTAATAGGTTGTCCAGAAGATGCTGTATTAACATTAGAAGATGCACTACCACGAACACTAAAACCAGCACCTAAAGGACTACATGATGGTGAAGCAAGATCAGAACTCTGATTTGTAGAAGGTGCTATTCTATGTATATGATGTGATGTTTGTGCTCCTCTAGACTAAAATACAAAAATAAATGTAAAAAAGCAACAAAAAAGACATTTTTATAAAATAATTTTTGGTTATTAAATGAAATTTGTATATTTGTGTCCGCCCATTGCTTCCGTAATGAACTGATTATTATTTATAGAGTTAATATTTTAAAATTGCCAGTAAATGGTTTTATTATATTTTTTTAATTTCTTTATTTCACAGCAGAAGTTAAGTAATCTAAAAATTCAATTTAGGTTAGAAAACTCGTAATTACCGATTTCATATTGCTATTACATCAACTTAAATTTTTCATGAAATAATTATTAAAAATTATCATTAATTCAACCATTACTTTTAGAGCCTTTTAAGATACATGCCAGTTTTACTTTAAAGCTGTAATCCCTTTATAGCAAATATTCAGTTAATTGATGTCATAAATAGCTCACATGTTGTTAATGATGTAGGAATGCCTCTCTGATCTCTCAGTGAGATTACAGAAGCATGATGATTGATTGACTGACTGACTGATTGTGATTGACGATTGATTGATTGATTGAAATGATTGATGATGATGATAATTAATTATCAAAAATTATAATTTGCAAATAGAATCAGGAATTCTATATACAAAACATGCGTTAACAGTTATTCCATTATTTATTTTTAACTGTGAAAACATTATTAGTGTTCAAATAAGAGGAACTTACACTCTGTTAAACAAAGCATGCCAATTTATTGGATAAAACTACAGGATAACATTTATCCTGTAATCTTATCCAATATTTATTGGACATCCTATTTATATATACTTCTTATTTATTGGATACTTTTTTTGCATATTAATGCAGACTTAAAAGAGCATTTACCTTTGATTGTTGAATGAATTAATTACGAGAATTTGTATTTCTGTAAGTTGTCTGCAAGTTAACATTTGGGAAATAAATTTCACAAACTGATAATTAAAAAATATTTATTTGTATCTTTAAACTAAACTTTCCTTTTTTCCTCCTTTTTAAAAGTCTCCACTTAAATTTTAACACTGTGCCACTACTAATCTTTCAAATAAATAAAAATGTAATTAGTTCTATCAGCTATTCAGTGTCAGGTTTTAATCTTTTCATCGCTTCCAAAATGATGCAATCTAAAATTCTTTAATTTGTAAAAAAAAAATTATGTCACTAGGAGCCAAGGTTGTACTACGGTGGATGACTGAGAACATTTCATAGTGAAAATTTTTAAGCAGATTATAATAGACAGGCGTTATCATGAAAGAAATAAAAATAATCTGTGTCATTTGTTTTGTATCTCATGACAAGAACCAAGTGTTTCCTGGCTTGCATTCATAATCTCATCACAATAATGTTCCTTATTTGCTAATCACTTCCCATGAGGGTAACCATTTCTAATTCAAAAAAACCAAATCAAAATTCAAATTTTCCAACTGGCTGGATTTTATTTTTCCCCATATATTTTTTAACATTTAAGAAAACAGTAATATGTTCACAGTCATGTACCTTGGCTCAAAGTAAGCTAATTCAGCAGAGAACTAAATGACTTCATTGTTGGCCAGAGGTCACCAGATGATTGCTGGACACAAGCATTAATTATCATACAAATGGCCTGCACATATTCTTACTTAGGGCATTATCCCTAAAATATACCAAATATTGACATTAAAAAAAAATATATATATATATATATATATATCCATAAAACTGTTATATGGTTAACCTTCTATCATTTAAACACACAATTTTCCTTCACCACATTTACATTCATGAAAAATAAGTTTAATTTTCTTGATAATTTTACAATGCAGAGTTTAGTAAAATTTTGAATAATACTCTTAAACATTTCTATTTTGTCAACTAAAAACAAAACATAAACGCATTAAATTTAAGTCTATGATTAAAAATTAAAATAAATTTATACAATTAACTCTCGTCTAAGAAGATATTGGAATAATTAATGTTTTCATTTTTTTTGGATGATTCAGCTGATGACACTAAAAATTATAGATCTTGAATCCTAATTTCCACAATTTGCAAGCAACAGACTATTTTTTATGCAGGTGGAAATTGAAGATAAAGCGTTATGAAATTGAGTTAATTTAGATTAATTTTTTTTACTGTCAGGATTTAAAAAAGAAAACGGACAAACTTTATTTTAATTTTTGGATATACGAGGGATGTTCAATAATTAACAGGACAAATTGATGTAGAAAAAAGATGGTTCATTCAGTGACAATGAAACTTTTTGAGGGTAAAGTTGGCAACCTTGGGAACACATTTAACCAGCTGTTCGGTCATAATTAATCTAAATATACTGTTTTTATTGATTTCAGAACGTCTGCTACGATTGAAACATGTTCGCCAGAAGAGCAACATTCAATGATAAGATTTTTGCTATCAGAAATGTGAAACCGGCAGAAATTTACTCAAAAATGTTGTAACAGTATGGTGAGAAGTGTGAAAACCACAGTAATGTGTATGAATAGGTGGAACAGTGTAATTCAGGCAGAACTCCTGAATGACTGACTGATTTCCATCGCTTCTGAAAGACCAGTTGAAGTTGCAAGTACCGTGCTGCAAAATCGCATAATGATCTAATTCACCAAGACAGGCGAGTAAAAATTCCAAAATTGGTAGTTTGTTTAATATTAGTGTTGGAACTAAGCATTTTATCATTCATGAGGTGCTGAATTATCGCAAAACGTGTTCGTGATGGGTTCCAAGATAGTTGACTCAAGCCCATAAAGACACCCGGACTTGCATTTTTTCTGGGCTTAAAGAATAGTTTGAAGTGAAAGGTAACTTTCTAGATCGTACAAGTATAATAACCTGTGATGAAACATGGATACAGCATTTTGAGCCTGAATACAAATGGCAAATTAACAATTAAAAACTCATGTGTCACCTGATAACGTGATGTTCATGGTCTTCTGACTTGCCAGGCTTAACTTTTGGAAGAACGTACAGCAATAAGTGGGTGCTACTCTAACATGCTCCCACAGAATGTGGGACCTGCGATACGGTGAAAACTTCAGGGCGCTCTCACAAAAGGTGTAATTCTCTTGCATGCCGTGTGCCCCCACATCCTCCTTACAGCCCAGACCTCGCGCTCCATCCAATCTTCATTTGTTTGGTCTGCTCAAAGACGTTATATGTGGCAAGAAGTTTGACAAAGAAGCGATCAAAATAGCAGTACATGAATGGTTCAAACAACAAAGTAAAGACTTCTATACTGCAGTTATCAGAAAGCTCACAGAATGGTGGGACAACTGTATAAATGTTGCTGGAGACTATGTTGAAAAGAAGTGTAAGATCTATTGCCATTGAATAAATTGTTTTTCCTCTACATCAATTTGTGTCATTAATTACACTGGTCAACATAAAAATTGGAACTGAAAAGGGAATAGGTGTTCTAGAAGTGTAAGATCTATTGCCATTGAATAAATTGTTTTTCCTCTACATCAATTTGTGTCATTAATTACACTGGTCAACATAAAAATTGGAACTGAAAAGGGAATAGGTGTTCTATATAGTATTTATAGGCTGAATCTGAATATGTATTCCAAAGCAACCCATTCTTAAGTTACAACCCCTTAAATTGATTTGTTCTAGCATTCACGGAACAAACAATACAAATAAGTGAGTACATTCGTATGTTTGCTTTTGCATATATGATTTATATTGTGAATTTTACAATGAATAAAAGTCTGGCTTATAAAAATTTCTCCAAATATTTTTTGTTACATTTGCAGAGAATTCACCATGAAAAGTTAATGAAAACCAGCATTGAATCTGCTGAAAAACTGCTTAAAACATTATTTTGACTGTCCTTTGGGAGAGACTAAGATAGATCCTGGGCTCCACATGTAGCATGCATCAAGTGCTATGTTAAAGAGCAATTGCCTTTGGATGAAAGGTGTCCCTATGATTTGGCAAGAGCCTACTAACAGTTATGATGACTGCTATTTCTGCTTAACAAATGTTATTGGTTTCAATCCAAACAATAAAAGCAGTATCGCATACCCAAATGTTCATTCAGCTATAAGACCGGTACTTCATGGTGTTGATTTATTGATTCTGATTACTCCAACTTCTTGGAAACAAATTTCTGATTCCCCAGAAGGCTCAACCGATGAATCCTCAACTTAAATAAATATTAATTGCATTCTAAAAGAATCAGATACTGAACCTCACCTCATCACACAAGCAGAACTAATGACCTAATTCATGACTTGTATTTGTCGAAACAACATGCAGTATCTCCCAGGATCATGTCTTAAATAATGGAATTTATTAAACAAGGATACTAAAATTTCAGTATATAGAAATCGAAACAAAAACTTACTGAAATACTTTAGAAGAGATGGTTTAATTTGTTCCTGCCGTGATGTTAAGGGACTAATGTCCGAACTGGACATTGAATATGTTATTCATGATCGGCATTTATTTATAGACTCGTCAAAAAGAAGCTTAAAGACAGTGTTTAAAACTCAAATAAGTTTTTTTTTGTACCGGTACAACACATGCTGTACCAGTGTAACTCCTGAGTGGCTTTAGAAAATATATATTTCTTGTGTTTTTGGGATAGTAGGGATACAGATAAATACTACCCAGTTAAAGACTGACCAATAACAAATCAGTTTACCTCAAGAAAAGAAAATGTTGTCAATATTCTCCTTTTCGAAGTAGATCGTATTACTTTACCATCTCTACACATAAAACTAGGCCTTATGAAGAATTCTGTAAAAGCATTAGATAAAGGTGGAGAAGGCTTTAAATATTTACCTGAGGTTTTTTCACAATTAAGTGAAGCCAAATTAAAAGAGGGAATATTCATCAGGCCACAAATAAGAAAATTAATTCGAAAAATATATTTGACAGCAATCTGAATCCTAAAGAACTAGCAACATGGAAGGTCATTCAAAAATGTCGTTATTGGTTTTCTTGGAAACAAAAAAGCTAAAAACCATGATCAGCTTATAAATGAACTCACAGTGAACTACAAAAATTTAGGCTGTAGAATGTCACTGAAAATTCATTTTTTGAATTCTCATTTGGACTTTTTGCCTTTAAACTTGGATATAAGCGACTAACAAGGAGAAGGGTTCCACCAAGATATATTGCAGACGGAACAACATTATCAAGGCAGATAGGATCAATATATGAAGAATGACTACTACTAGATGAAGAAAGAGAAGAATTCACTGAAAACAAAAAAAAAATAAGAAAAAAGAAAATAAGATAATCATAAATGTCTGCAAAGTAAAGGAAGTAATTTTAATTGTAATT